>NC_072439.2:45800937-46105703 GCF_028878055.3 Symphalangus syndactylus
GTGTTACAATGAAAGTCACAGACCCCTAGGACTGCTAATATTTTCAAAGCCACAAAACTGACAATAAAAGAACAAACAGGGACTAGAATTGACAGCCCAGAAAATGGATGTGTGAGAGAGCTGTCAATTCTGCAACATAGTAAATATAGGAGCTAAGGGCCTTGAAGGGAAAAGAAACTGTGGAAGTCCTTAAAGTGAAGAATTTAGTACAAAAGCTTCTGATGATCTGGTAGAGCTGTGCTGTACAATCAGTAGTCACTAGCTACATGTGGCTCTTTTACACTGTAATTGCAAAGTATGCAGGAGAGTTTGAAGACTTGGTGTAACAAAAGAATGTGCAATATTTTGTTAATAAATTTAATATTGATTACATGTTGAAATGATGATATTTTGGATATATGAGGGAAAATAGAAAAAAACCAGTCCAACAAAAATTATGTTTGTGGCTTGCATCATATTTCTATTGGATGGTGCAGCATTAGAAGGTAGAAAATGGTGCCTTTTGTTTGAGCAAATAAAAGGTAACATTCACTCATTTATCTAAAATTTATGAGCACCTGCTGTGTTGCCTCTATACAGACTTCTAACTGAACCTATTTAAAATCAAATAATCTTATACAATAGCAAATTTAAAATCCAATAGGCAATTATACCAGTACATTTCTAAACCACAATTATCAGTATTATGAGACACATTCTGGTAAAATGAATAGGATACACACACACACACACACACACACAGAGAGAGAGAGAGAGAAAGAGAAGTAGAGAAACTTTAAATGCTCTCAAGATTTTTAAATTTAGAGCCAAAATTTTAATGTTAGAGATTACTATTAGAAGCCAGCTGGCAGAAGTTTTCTTCCCTCCTTGAAGTAACTTCTTTGAGTCTCTTTTCTCATTTTGGAGTTACTAGATCTCACTCTGTCTTCCAATTCTTTTATCTATTGTGGGACTTACTCCACTTAAAATGGCATCGGTGTAGGGATGCTGATAAAGGAAAATCCATCATCTTGAAATACAGGTTGAGGAATTCATGTTAATGTTCCTGTGCCTCTATTCTCTAAGATGAGAACCTACATCATTGGAAAGCTGATTTAAAACTAAAAGAAGCAGAGAGGATACTTTATAATGGGCATGAAGAAATCAGAGCTTTCATGTTCTAGAAATCAAATCCGTCAAAGACTTGCCTCTTTGCATCTCCTCCTTGCTTATCTCAAAGGATTTCCAAATTAAGATGCATAAACTGGATAGCTTCTTTCAGATTCAATTTGTCTTGGCAAAATTCTCAGGATTTTCCTTTCCCTCACTCTTAGCAATCATAGTTTATTGGTGGTGCCAGCAGCATAAATCACTATCTTAATTTTCTACATAATTTATACATGCTAAATCATTTCCCAAACCATGTATAGGAGGTATTTAAAAAGGAAAATTAACTATCAAATAAAAATGAAACCCTAAAGCAGAAATTTTATATATAGACAGTTTCCTTCATATAGAATAAGGATTTTAATGTAACATTAGGGTCAAGAAATATAACATTATAATTTACAAAAGACAAACATGAAAAGTGTTGTGAAACATATTTAGTTTTTCAATTAGTAGGTCAAGGGGCAAAAATTCAAATGAATCACATTTGCTTCAGAAACCTTGGCAAGTAAATTTGTAAGGAATTTCCCTTTAACTAATTTAAAACACTCCTTCCAAAGGGAATTAGATAAATATCAGTCTCAACTCCATCCAATAATTAATTTTAGTTAGGTAGTTTTTTGTTTGCTTTTTAATTGAACTGAGCAATACTTTTCACACGGTACAAAATCATGAGTGACAAAAAGCTAAGTCTAACTTCACCTACATTTTCCTCCCAAGAGCAAATAAGGAGCTTATTTGAATTTGGAAAACACAGGACAAATTCACAAAGCTTTAATTTGACAAAATCGCATTTTCATTTCTTGGAAAAATTGTTTAACAACTGCTAATTTACATGCTTAAAAAATGAGAAGTTCTTTACATTCAAACTATAATTAATATTGTGAATTTTCTCTTTGCATTCGAATTTCAAAAATGTATTTCAAGGTTGAGCTAGTAAAGAAACTTTCATTGTGTTTATAAATAGAAACAATTTTGAAAGACCCATGAATAGTCTTCTTACCTTGCACTCATAGAGAACACACACTCCAGAAGAGGAATAAACGGTATTTCTTTCTCCTTCAAAGTAGGTTCGTCCTTGAAACTGGCATATCGCTTTGGAGTAAAAAATACATATATATTTATTTTATTGGGAAAAATAGCTTAGAAGGGATCGGATCATCTTGTAACAGCATTCCACGTGTTTTACACCTTTTTTCAACATGTTTGACTAACCAGAAACCTCAATTCAATCTACTGCAAGGCACATGTAAACTTAAATTAGTGTCATGCAAATTAAGTTGAGAGAGTACAATAAGATATAAAAAAGATAAAGGGCAATGACATGTCTGCATTAGACTCTGAAAAAGTGGTGTCAAAAAGCAGACTTACAGCCAATTACTTGCCTGATAGATGATGTCCCACTTAGGGCATATTAAGTAGGCACTTAGGGCGGCAATAAATCAGGGGTAATATGAGACTCAGGGAACAATATGAGAAAAGTTTTTGTTTTATATACCATTACAGAATTTTAAAATAGAACATTATAATAGAAAGAAGGTATATTTGTTTCAGCACATCCATGTAAGTTTTAAGTTTTATGGTTTAGTGTTACTTTATTTATAAGTATGTATGGGTTAGGGCACCCCATCTAGGACGCTGAGAGGTCTTAATCTGAACCTGCCTTGCTTCCATCACAATTAAGTGAAATTTTTAAATGTAACCTTAGATTCCATGGGAAAAATATGTTTTTAATCCATAAAAATGCATAGAGTATCAAATAATCTTTTTCTAAAACTTGCAAAATATTTACAATTCACACAAACACTTAGCCAACAGAAATCATTTCCTTGTTTTGAAGTATTTCACACTACCTACATTGACTCATCACCTACGGTGAAACAGATTTACCCTAAAGCTAATGATGCCTAATTTTCAGCATCCTTCTCTGGCTTAGGCTCCTTGTAAGATGCTGAACTAAGTTCTCCTTTCATAATTTTGTATTGTTTATCTTTGAAAGGGCACCCAATATTGTAGATGCTTCAGATCCCCATAACATCTAGATCTACCCCAAGATAATTATTTCAAAGACCAGTGGAAGTGATCAACTGATACAGACTCCGGCAATTTGTTCCCCACATTTACTAAATCCAATTTTTGTTTTAACTATACAAATTCTATAAAGTGAATGGGTATATTTTCTTTTAATTCCACTGTGTGAATTATGAGAAATTGTTTCACTCTTTGGAATTTATATATCCCTATTACCTTTAAAAGTATCAACTTGCCAATAATAAAGAAGAAGGAAATTAGACATATTTTTATTTTTTAATTTTATTATTTATTTTTTTCTTTTAGAGACAGGGTCTTGCTGTGTTGCCCACAATGGTCTCAAACTCCTGTCCTTAAGTGGTCTTTCTGCCTAAGCCTCCCAAAGTGCTGGGGTTACAGGCATGAGCCGCCATGCCTGGTCTATTCTCTTAATAATATCAATATATTGTTGTACAAATATTCATACCCAAAGTATAACCTGATTCTCACTTTCCTTGAAAAACTATTTTAAAGTTGCACATTTAAATAATAGAAACCATGCACGTTTTTAAAAATGTCATCTTTCAACTGATCTCCTTACACAGCATTTATTAACAAATTTGACTACATAATGCATATCTCCTAGCCAATCGATTCTGAACTTTTTAGAGCTTGCTAGCAAAGAATAAAATTTACTTGCACTAATCATATGACTCAAAGTCTGGCTAAAATATGCTCACTCGTGAATATTCAAAATGAAACTATGGATTTGTCAGTTGCATACTATCTATCATATTATGAATTAAAATGGTATGTGCATTTACTTAATAAACATGATTGATTGCAAAATATATCTCTCTGACATCTAATTTTTAGGATTTTTTTGTTTTTATGAAACTCAGTAACCTCAACATACCAAGACCTAGCATATTGCATGTTTAATTATACTTAATAAGTACTATATTTTATAAGATAATGAGAATAAACAAAACCTTTCTTACATCTATTCAGTACCTGCCATTCAAAGGTTTCTAAGCCTATTATATTATATAACTTGATAACTGTAGCCTATTCAAGTCCAAGCGTATGTGGAAGAAAAACAATGGTGCTCTAAATCTTACACAGAGGGGAAAGGAAACATTGTAAAAAAAACACAAGGGTAAATTCTCCTTATTCAAAGTCTTTTGATAATTTAATATTCATGTAGAGCAGATGGGCCTTCTGTTCGAAACTCTTAATTCAAAAGACTCAAATAGGCAACTTGTGGGACAATAGGGCACCAAATGGAGCTTGGCAGGGAGGGAAAAAGCACAAAAATGAATGAGGTCACAATTGCTTAATTCTCTTTCAAGCAATGAGCACAAGCAGGATGAAGTTGGCTTAGAGAGAACCCAAAGTGAGTGATTTTTAACTCATTTCTTTTTTGATCAGTTGCTGTAATTCTCCATAAGTCTAACGTTGACATGGAATATTCAGTATTCAGTAATACTAGTAGGATATTTCTTCCCTAGACTCTTTAGAGGAGAAATGTGAAGAAATTCAAAAAAGATATAGTGATTCCTAAAAACACTGCAAGGAATCATAAAAATGCCATTAGAATGGCTCTAGGAGTTTTCTAAGAGAAGACTGAGAGAGCAACAGTCATGTTAACCTATTCATACATTTAACAAATATGTACTGAGCTCTATTACATGTTAGATACTCTCCTAGGTACTGGAATTCAAAGACGAATTTAATGTGCTTCATGCCTCAATATTTAGTAGGGCAGACAGACTCATACACAACTAACTCTAAGAGAAGTCAAACTGAAATTCTATGATTAAATAATCCATAAGTTATATGGAAACTCAGGAGACCGAACGAACTTCTAAGAAGGGACAGCTGGATTAAGATTAAGAAAATAAACAAGGGCTGGTTAAGGATCCAGACTGTGGTAAAAGCAAGGGATCATCATTACCCTAGGGCTAAGGAACAAGAGAAGAAAATGGTTTTACTAGAGTCCAGTGTAAGCCAGAATTAGGGAGGAGAGGTTGCCTTGTAAAAGCTATAATCATGACAGCACAGCTACTGCCAGAGACATAGCTTGGTGCTGGAAAGAAACATGGCCAACCTTCTCTTCTCCTCCTGCCTTCCAATTTCCTGCCAGTGTCCCCATTGGTGAACGCTACTTGAAACTAGCTGGCAAGGAGACCAGACTGATGCAGGCAGCAGAAGTCAGGCTCCTGGGGGATGGAGGACAAAGAATGGAAACGGGAGTGTGGGGTGCCCAGGAACAATAACAAGAACAAATGTCTACTACGTTAATTCACTATAAGCCATTAAGAGGTCTAGTTTACCAGGATAGCTTGCTCAGAAGGGCATGAGAGAAAACACAGAAAGAAAAGATTTGAAAGAGAAAACAGATATTTTTAAAATGTTGTCCCTCCTTGAGATTATCAAAATGAGGTTTATAGGCAGCCAGAGGGTAAAATGAGGGAACTAAGTTCTGGGAAAATCAAGTGTGTAAACAGAGGAGGGAAAGCAGATCGGGCCTATGCCCTAATTTTAACCAAGGCGAACCTGTGCAGGTATCAGGTGCAAATTCTGAGAGATAACAATAATTGCTGCTACCACAATGGCTACAGGACCGTCCCTGGAATTCTCTAACTGAAAAGTATCTGCCTTCTAACCTCTCCCCAGTAGAGTATAAAGTAAGAAAATTCACTTCCTCAATAAAATAATAAAGGAATAATCATTTTTACTATATTTATTGCTCCTTTTAACCATGTTAATTGCATGCACATGTTTATAGCCAGAGGCTTCATTTCTTCCCTAGTTTTGTTGTGTGGCTTGTGTATATGTGAGTGAGTGTGTATACCACATTAAGTTCTTTATGATGTAACTTCGGATTTCTACACCTCCAATCACTTACTAGCTTAAAGCAGAACTGTTTCAATTAGGCCATATTTTCAAAAGTCTATGCTGAGTGATCGATTGAATATATTATGTGTATATACGTTAAGATATAAAACTTCTAGGGAGATGTACTTAATTTATTCATACAGGCTTATCACTTTGTAGACTAAGAAGCTATACCATTTTGAAATCATATTAACCCATAGAACCGCAGCTACTCGTTAGTTATTAATATTAAACAATGTGAAATGCATATTTACTCTGACTCTAGTAGGTGCTGCTGTTGGCATAACTCCAGGGAGTGCATTCACATCATGGTCTATGTGATTTAGGTCACTCAGAGCTTTCCTGCACACAGTCTACTCAGTCATAAGTGGAGACATTAACAACTTGGAGAAATTCAATAGGACAATATAACACTTGATGTATACGTTCTATCAAGGCTATCCTAAATATTACAAATTGGATAGTCACTAGCATCATAATTATGAGAGAATCCAAAAAAGCAATTAATAAAAATTATTTTCACTTCATTTTCCCCCATTTTAAGAACATAAAACAATTAACAGCAAATAGGAGTCAAGAGATGCTACAGACAAATTTAGAAGTCATCAGTTGTTAAAAAGTGAAAGGTAATTTATAACACAGATTGAGAAATGGATAAGTGAAAGAAGCCAGTAAAACTTTGAAAATCCTAAGTTACACATTAAAATCTTGATTTACTGGTCATTAATGCAGAGATGGCAACTGCAGTTTCCTCTAATGAGATTTAAATGAACTTCAGCAAACCCTTGTAGAAAGAATTACCTAAATCTATCTAAAAACATTTCAGAATATATAAGCAAAAGGGCATCATATTCTACTTTTAAACATTTCCTCAGTACATATCTAGCTTTTTCCTCTTATTACTTGATTTAAAATACATGCATCTACTTTAAACTTCCCAATTGGTATCAATACCTTTAAAAATGATTCCTTACAAAATTAAAAGTTATAAACACCAAAAAGAAAGCCAGTGTAATTCACTTAAGTGAGTCATGGGACTTACAGTTTCTTTAAAATTCTTTTTCAAAACACCAAATATCAGTGTTCTTTGGATTGATTGTCTGTTAAGGACAGAGTTTTATATAGTAATAGCTTTCCAGTGGTATTCTTTGAAATTTTGATTCCCTTTGGGAGACTTCTCAAAAATGTATAATAGCAGTTACTTCATTCTGAGACAATATTTTGTTGGTGATATACAAATCAAAGTTGTTGGATGAGAAAAAAACTCTAACTATAATTATGTATATTTGTATTCTTATTATACATTCTTTAAAAGAATGTACAATAAACGCATTCATGAGGCAGGCTAAGATTCTGCAAAGTCAAACAAAAAAATTTAAAAGTGTTTTAATATTCATAAAAAGCTCCAATCAGCTATGCTGCATTTATCCAGCCCACAATCTTTTTTTGTAATCCGGACTCACTTGGAGTCAATTCTTAACAATATGGTCATAATAAAAGTCTTGAGCACTAACTGATACAAATTAATCTCTCTCTCTTCTCTACAATGCTTAAATCTCTATTATAGCACTGAATACATTTTCCTTTTCTCTAGTGAGTTGTACACTTTTTCATCATTTTTATCTCAGGACAGAGAGTGTCTTACTTGTCTTTGGATTTTATTCAGCACCCAGCATGGACCCTGCATAATATACTCTCAAGGTTTGTTAAATTTTTTGGTAAATTCTCTTCCAGCTTCCTGTTTGATAAAGAAATCTAAAAGTAAGTGAACTGAACCTCTCTAAACCTCCTTTTTCCCTTTACATTTGGTCTCACCTGTGGAGTTTGCATCTTATAAAAAAGATTCTATAGCCTGTGTCTTACAGAAGGAGTCTGCCCTTTCTGTAAAATGACAGCTTACTTTCAACATCTGAAACATCTGAAATGGGAGCAGTAAGAAAGTAGCTGGTTACTGTCATAGCAGCAACTTACTAACATGAATAATGCAAATTAGCATGCTCAAAGTCTGCTCGGACAATGTAATGACAAAACTTTCTTCTTTCCCTATATAAAACCAGTTTTTGTGAGTCAATGCTATTTAAAATGATCAGAAGTTTAGAGTGCTTAAATAATTCACAAATTCATGAATTAGACATGATCCTGCCCCTTAGCTAAATCTCATTAATTGTTTGGGAATTTAGTTGTTTGCCAAACTAATATTAGAGTTTAAGAAATGAGATCTTGATAGTAGTTATGCAACCTCCCTTTTCTGTTTTATATACATCATGTCCTTGGGCTTCTAAAGGACCAAAGAGTGCTTCCCATAGGGGGCCTTAATTTAGGTCAGTAGCTTATTCTTCCAAAAAGAGAACAGGCCCTGAAATACTATAAATTTAGCAGTAGTGAGAGGTTAGGAGGCAAAGGAGGATAAAAGTACCTCCCAGAATAGAACAAGAGCAAAAATTCAAGCACCCTATCCAGATCAGCCTTTAAGTTAGAGAATGTATATGCTGAGAAAACAAAAATTGAATGTTCGTTTAGAAGTTAATAGCAAAAAAGCACACGCTATTGCTGTAAGCAGAGATTCAGCATTTTTGACTCTAACTTTACCAATTTAAATGGCAATCTAAAAATATTCTGAAATTCTTTTAGTTTAGCTGCTTTTCTGTCACTAGTCTTGTTCTTGATCCTGGCTCATATACCATAGAACAGTCTATTAAAACAATAATATAATCAATTCATTTAGTCCTCTGACAATATGAAAAATAAATTGAATGACTGGAGGAGGTAAAGATTTAGAGGAAAATACAGTATTTGTGTCAATACTTAAATACTATTAAAGCGACAAACATAGACACATGTGAAGAAAGGTTTCATTACCACTAGACAAAGAAATATAATGTATAATATAGTAAGGAAAAGTTTACATATTGTCACTTTCAAAGTTAGAACTAGAATCCATATGACAGTCCTTCTGTGCATCTTTTCTTACCACCAACCCGGTGAATTTGGTCAATACAGGAACATCATGTCTTTGGTTTAACTTTGTGTAACGTTTTTTTTTTTCAAAATGCCTAGCACCATTTAGACACATGTTGTTTTGATGTTATAGTGACGAAGATATTGAATATAAAATGCTGTGTGAACTGCAAGGCATGATTCTTTTCGTTATAAACCAAATATTACTGCTCAACTAAGAGATTACAAGTAAAAAAACATTGAAAAAGTGATTTTGCTCTTTTAGAACAGTTTCTGGTGTGCAGGTAAAACAAAAGACGAAACTGTTGAGGGGCAGCTCTATTAGGAGGACATTTTTGAATGCAGTTTCGTGAGAGCTATATTAATAATTCCACTATGCAAAGAATGTGGGCCAAGATAAGAGAAAAAGCACACGGTTAAAGGGAGCAAGCTCTGTGTAGAGTAAGGCAAGCGGAAGGGATGGCACAAAGACGAGGGAAGAGAGAGCAGAGGAAGCAACTGAGGAGAGAAAAATTTGATAGAACACTGGAGACGGAACAGGAGAAGGAAAAGGAGTAAGCAACAAAATGATAAACAGGAGAACCAAAACAATTTCATAAAGACTTGGGGCAAGAATGGTAACACCTGGTGAAAATAAGAAACTTTTTTTTTTTTGAGACAGGGTCTCACTTTGTTGCCCAGGTTGGAGTGCTGTGGCACGATGAACTGCAACCTCAACCTCCCGGGCTCAAGTGATCCACCTCAGCTTCCTTAGTAGTTGGGACTACAGGCATGCGCCAACATGTCCCACTAATTTTTAAATTTTTTTGTAGAGACAGGGTCTCACTATGTTGCCCAGGCTTGTCTTGAAGTCCTGACCTCAAGTCATCCTTCAACCTTGACCTCCCAAAGTGCTGGGATTATAGGTGTGAGCCACCACACCCGACCTAAGAAACATTTATTGACACTGAAACACTGTAGTAGAAAGTCATCTTCCCTGCCTTCAAGGAGCATTCAGCCTAATGTGGGAAATGATGGGCACATGCACAGGTAACTAAATATAACTCAGAGAAGAACACAGTCTTACAAGGGTGGAACTGGAAATGCTTCACACAGAGGAGTGTTTGAAAATAAGCACTGAGGGTGAAATGATTTAGCATGATTTAAATCAGGAAAAGAGTACTCATAATACATTCAAAAATAGAATAATAATCACAATAATATACTTTGTCCCAGGATTCCAGTGAACATCCAGTCTAGAAACCTATATTACCTGGAAGTGATTTCTTATAAGTTGGTTTTACCTATACTCCCAAACTAGTAGGCTGATGGATCTCAACCATAGATGCATATCACCTGAAGAACATTTAAAACTCGATGCCCGGCCGGGCACGGTGGCTCACGCTTGTAATCCCAGCACTTTGGAAGGCCAAGGCAGGCAGATCTCAAGGTCAGGACATCGAGACCATCCTGGCTAACACAGTGAAACCCCATCTCTACTAAAAATACAAAAAAATTAGCCGGGTATGGTGGTGGGCGCCTGTAGTCCCAGCTACTGGAGAGGCTGAGGCAGGAGAATGACATGAACCCAGGAGGCGGAGCTTGCAGTGAGCCGAGATTGCAGCACTGCACTCCAGCCTGGGTGACAGAGCGACTCCGTCTCAAAAAAAAAAAACTCAATGCCCATTTGCATGCCAGACCAATAAAAAAATTCTGAGGGTAGGACTTGGGTCTTTTAATATTTTAGAGCTGTCCAGGTAGAGCTAAGTTGACAACTATTTTATTATGCAGAGAAAGGGGAAATCGAAGAGAAAAATAAAATTAGCATTTGAATAGAGGCAGTCCAGAGATATTCAGTAGAAGCCTTTTTATCCTATGTTATCTGATGGAATTTGGCCTATTGTTTGAAAATAATCAGTTAAACTGAGACATCATATATGACAATAAATGTGTACCTTAAACATTTTAAACACACAAATTCACACTCAATCATGTTTTGATGTTGAACATTTTAGTATGGATTCCTTGATTGTGCTTTATTGTAGTCTTGATTATATAAGTAAACCTTTCAATGTGTTACCTAGAATTTCCAGTATAAGTTTCATTTTGTTTGGGGTTTTTTAAATGTAATAAGATAGATACTTGCCCAGCAGTCTGAAGAGAAATAATTTTAATACCCTGTTTTCATCCACATTTATAGTTGTTTTACTGACACATAATTTCAGAGTACCTTTTCTAAGGGAACTCTTATACACTGTTGGTGAGAATGCAAACTAGTTTAGCCACTATAGAAAGCCATTTGTAGAGTTTTCAAAGAACTTAAAGTACAACTACCATTCCACCCAGCAATCTCACTACTGGATATATGCCCAAGGAAAATAATTCATTCTATCAGAAAGACATATGTATCTGAATGTTCATTGCAGCACTATTCACGATAGCAAGGACATGGAATCAACCTAACTGCCAATCAACAAGGAACTGGATAAAGAAAATGTGCTATATATATATATATACACACACACACACACACACACACACACACACACACATACCATGGAATACTATGCAGCCATAAAAAAGAATGAGATCATACCCTTTGCAAAACTTGGACACAGCTAGAGGCCATCATCCTAGACAACCTAACACGAGATCAGAAAAGCAAAAACCACATGTTCTTACTGATAAGTGGGAGCTAAACACTGAATACATATGGATGTTAAATTAACAACAATAGTCACTGGACATCACTAGATGGGGGAGAAAGGGAGCAGGGTGTGGGCTAAAGAACCACCTGTTGAGTACTACGTTTGCTGCCTGGGTGATGGAATCATTGGGACCTCAAGCCTCAGCATCATGCAATTTATCTATATAACACACCTGCATATGTATGCTTTAATCTATAATAAAAGTTGAAATTTGCAGGATACAAAATCAATGTACAAAAATCACAAGCATTCTTATACACCAACAAGAACCAAAGTAAGAGCCAAATCAGAAAGGCAATCCCATTCACAATTGCCACAAAAGGAATAAAACACCTAGGAATACAGCTACCCAGGAAAGTGAAAGACCTCTACAAAGAGAATTACAAAACATTCCTCAAATAAATCAGAGAAGACACAAAAAAATTGGAAAAACATCCCATGCTCATGGACAGGAAGAATCAGTATCATTAAAATGGCTACACAGCCCAAAGCAGTTTACATATTCAGTGGTATTCCTATAAAACTACCAATGACATTCTTCACAGAACTAGAAAAAAAAAACCTACTTTAAAATTCATATGGAACCAAAAAAGAGCCTAAATAGACAAGGCAATCCTAAGAAAAAAAAAAAAAGCTGGAGGCATCACAATACCCAACTTCAAACTATACTACAAGTCTACAAAAACCAAAACAGCATGGTACTGGTACAAAAACAGGACATAGACCAATGGAACAGAATACAGAGCCCAGAAATAAGGCTGCACATCTGCGACTATCTGATCTTCAACAAAGTTGACAAAAAAACAAGCAATAAGGAAGACTCCCTATTCAATAAATGGTGCTAGGATAACTGGCTAGCCTTATGCAGAAAATTGAAGCTGGATCCCTTCCTTACACCACGTACAAAAATCAACTCAAGATGAATTAAAGACTTAAATGCAAAACCCAAAACTACAAAAACTCTGGAAGACAACCTGGGCAATACCATTCTGGACATAGGAATGGGTGAAGATTTCATGACAAAGACACTAACAAATTTTTGCAATGAAAGTAAAAATTGACAAGTGGGATCTAATTAAACTTAAGAGTTTCTGCACAGCCAAAGAAACTATAAACAGAGTAAACAGACAACCTACAGAATGAAAGAAAATATTTGCTGGCAAGGTTGCAGAGGAAAAGGGAATGCTTATACGCTGTTGGTGGGAGTGTAAATTAGTTCAACCATTGTGGAAAGCAGTATGGTGATTCCTCAAAAAAACTAAAAGCAGAACTCCCATTCAGCCCAGCAATCCCATTACTGGGTACATATCCAGACAAATACAAATCTTTCTACCATAAAGACACATGCACGTGAATGTTCACTGCAGCACTATTCACAAAAGCAAAGACATGGAATCAACTGAAATGCCCATCAATGACAGATTGGATTAAAAAAATGTGGTACATAAGCACCATGAAACACTATGCAGCCATAAAAACAATATGTCTGTTGTGGGAACATGGATGGAGCTAGAGGCTATCATCCTTAGCAAACTAACGCAGGAATAGAAAACCAAATACCATATGTTTTCACTTATAAGTGGGAACTAAACGATAAGAACTTATGAACACAAAGAAGGAAACAGCAGATACTGTGGTCTATTTGATGAGGGAGGGTGGGAGTAGGAAGAGGAGCAGAAAAGATAACTATTGGGTACTGGGCTTAATACCTGGGTGATTAAATACTGTGTACAACAAACCCCAGTGACATATGTTTACCTATGTAACAAATCTTCACATGTACCCCCAAACCTAAGAAAAAGTTTTTTAAAATTCCATTATGCATAACAATGAATACATTGAGAAATATTATTAAAACTTTTACTTAGTGAAAATTATTACTGTAAAAAGTAATTGACAAGTCCTTCAATAAATAATTTTAAAAAATAAAAGTAGATATACACACATAAAACACACTTATAAACTAAGAAAGTTAAAATAAAATTTCCAAAGGAGAAAAATACATTTACTGAAGAAAGAGTTGGAAACATATTTTACTGAATGAATACAAATCATCAGGAACTCTGCTAGATGTATTTCTTTAAGTTTTGTTATTCCTTCAAACAACTTCATGAGGTGAGAAATATTATCTATCTTTGTGTTACATATTTTAACTGAAACCTAAAAAAGTTTGTGTTGCCTAAAGTGGGTGATGCAATGGGCTTCACTTTCTAGTCCAGTCAAATCTCCATATCTCTAGTTAATTAACCCTCAGAACCATGGGTTAGAATTTGGACTCATTCAACTTCATTTCATTCTAAACCTTAAAATACAATGATTTGCCAATGCTTTTCTAACTAAACATAAAGGTAGAGTTTAGATGTGTTATACCTAAACTTGAATATAATCAAGAAAATTTTGATTGCAATTGCTTTCAAATGCTTGCATTTTATGTTAAAGACTTACTGTGTTTAAAATAAATGTAACTTTAAAATGAGAAAAACAGTACTTTTTTAGTAATTTTAGTGTATCACCTTTTTCAAAATCATTCAACTTGATTTGTATAAAACAAATCTTATTTCATTTCATATTTGTATTTAGTTGATTTATATATTAGTATGTATTTATAGCAGTTAAAAATATTACAATTATTATATAAACACAACTTACATAAACAGGGTTGAAAACATAAGTGTAAAGGCTTAGCCTCAAACTCAGTTGATTTCTTTTAATTTTTAACAGAGCCAATGTAAACTGTCAATGAATGTCTGTCAAATCACCTGGAGATCTTATTTAAATGTGTATGCTGAACAGTAGATCTAGAGTGAGACATGAAATTCTGCATATGTAACCAGGTCTCATGGGATACTAATGCTGCTGGTTCAATGATCACACTTAGAGTAGCAAGATTATAGATCAGTAATTATCAACTGGACTTGCACATAAAAATTGCACATAGGGAAATTGTTGAAAATATCTGTGTGGAACCCAAACAAACTAAATCAAAATCTCTAGGAGAGGGACCTAGGCAATCAGTATCTTTCAAGAGAATCCAGATGATTCTAATGTCTGAGCAGTGTTAAGGATTACTGGTGTAGACTCATCCAACTAGTCAATTTAGGGAGTTTTTACTATAAATCTCAATCCTAGATAATCCCACTCAGTAATGCACAGTTTGCTATAAGAATCAGACCAAAATTATTCCAGATGCTTCTTAAATTTTAAATAATTTGCTTATGAATATGACTGCAAAAAGAGTAAAAAAAAGTAACAGAAGTGGAAAAAATGGAGAAGAAGAGGGAGATGGAGAGGCAGAATGAGAAAGAAAAGCAGAAAGAGAGAGGAAGAGAGAAAAAGAAAACAAGTGAAATTCACATTTACTGTAGGACTAGAGATTGAGCCTTATTAAACACACCTGTACTTGTATCTTGGGACAAAATATTTGTTGAGGTATATCATATTTTATTCTTTTCAGATAATTTTTCTCTTTAGGGGTCAATTAAGTAAAAGTTTTTGACAGCTATGCTAAATGAAACATCGAGGTTAAAATGTTAAACACATTATGTTAACTCTGTAAATTAAGAATTAAATTATCACCAAAATCAACCTTCTCACAATAATAAATAATCAAAAGAAAATTTGGTTACATTACCCCCAAATGCCTCTGGAATTAACTAAGAAGCAAAAGGGCTTCCCCTAATCCTTCATGTCTTCAGTGATGCTATTATATATATTGATGAACTTCCCCTCAGCCACATTTATTGAGAATAATACTGTGGAAATGTTCTTGTTCATACTCTCACTCACACACATACACACAAAATTATTACTTTAATGGCTATTATATGCCAGTCAGTGTGCTCAGCCTATAAAAAAAATAAAACATAAACCCACAGACACTGACCTAACGAAATAGAGGTATGTGATTACCTGAAAATAAGTCAAAATGTCCATCACAATGCTGCTGAATGAGCTCAGGAAACTGATACATGAACAAAGTTGGAATATCAATAGACAGTAATTTTTTTTAAATGACCAAACAGATATTTAGAATATCAATAGACAGTAATTTTTTAAAATGACCAAATAGATATTTAGAATGTAAGAATACAATAACTGAATTGAAAAATCCACTAGAGGAGTTTAACAGTAGATTTGATTAAGCAGAAGAACCAGCAAACTCGAGGACAGTGCATCTGAAATGCAGTCAGAGAAGCAAAAAGGAAAACAAACAAAAAAGAATAAAGAAAGCCTAAGGGACTTATGGGATAACATCAAGTGAACCAACTTACGCATTTGGGGATCCAGAAAGAAGAAGATAGAAAAAGGCAGAATGCTTGTTTGAAGAAATAATAGCTGAAAACTTCCCAAATCTGGGAAAGGAAATGTACGTCTAAATTCAAGAAGCCAAAGTAACTTCAGCAAGATTAAATGCAAACAAAGCTACACAAAGACACATTATAATCAAATTTTCAAAAGTCAAAGACAAAGAGAATTTCAAAAGAAGCAAAAGAAAAGTGACTAGTCATGTACAAGGGAACTGCCATCAGACTATCAGCAGAATTATCAATGGAACCATTGCAGGCAGAATAGAGTACAATGACGTATTTAAAGTGTTGGAAGAAAAATCCACCAACCAAGAATACTATACATAGCCAAACTGTGCTTTAAAAATTAAGAAAAAATAAAGACTTTCCCAGATAACAAAAGCTGATGAAGTTTATCATCACTCAGCCTGCCTTACAGAAAATGATAACAGAAGTCCTTAAAGTTGAAATGAAAAAATACCAGACAGCAACACAAAAGTATATAAAAGTACTTTTTAACTGGTAAAGGTAAATATATAGACAAATACAGAATACTATAATACTCCAACAGTGGTGTATATATCACCTTTAATTCTGGTATATAACTTAAAGATAAAAACATAAAAATAACAACTGTAAAAATGTTAATGGACATGCCACCTAAAAATGGTAATTTGTGACATCAGTGATAAATAGTGTAGGGGGAGAGGAGTAAATAGGTGTATGGAAATAAAGTTAAGTTGTTATCAACTTAAAATAGATTGCTGTATTTTATGTCAGCCTCATGGTAACAACAACAAAAATTCCTATTGATGATACACAAAAGAAAATAAGAAAAGAATCAAAAGCATGTCACACACACACAAAAATCAATGAAACACAAAGGAAGACAACAAAAGAGAAAAAGCAGGATAAGAAGCTATAAGACAAACAGAAAACAATTAACAAAATGACAATAGTATGTCCTACTCAATCAATAATAACTTTAAAAGTAAATGGATTAAACTGTCAAAAGACAGAGAACAGCTGAATGAATTAAAAAAACAAGATCCAATTATACGCTGTCTACAAAAGACTTACCTAAGATTTAATGACATAAATGGGCTGAACATGAAATGTTTGAAACATATATTTCATGCAAATGATAACCAAAAGCAAGAAGGGATAATCATACTTCTATGACACAAAATGTACTTTAAATTCATAGCTGTCACATAAGAGACAAATAAGGAAATTATATAAAGACAAGACGGTTTATATACCATGAATAAATGACAATTATAAATATACCCAATATCAGAGCACCTATGCATACAAAGCAAACACTGATAGACTTGAAGGGAGAAATAGACAGTAACAAAAGAATAGCAGAATATTTTAATTCCCTACTTTTAATCATGAATAGAAGATCCAAACAAAAAAATCAATAAGGAAACAGAAGACTTGAAAAACACTATAGACTAAATGAATCCAACAGACATATATAGAACATTCCATACAACAGGAGCAGAATATAAATTCTTCTCAAGGACATACAGAACATTCTCCAGGATAGATCATGTTATACTATAAAACAAGTCTTAACAAATTCAAGAAGATGAAATCATACCAGTATCTTTTCCAAACACAATGGAATGAAACTAGGAGTCAGTAGCACTAGGAAAACTAGAAAATTCACAGATATATGGAAATTAAATAACACACTTGAATAGTTAATTGATCAACTAAAAAATCAAAAAAGGAATTTTAAAATACCTTGAGACAAAGAAAATAAAAACATGACATAATACAACTGATGAAACACAGCAAAAGCAGTAAAAAAGGGAAGTTTATAGGGGTAAATGCCCACATTTAAAAATAGAAAGATCTCAAAGAACCTAACTAAACACCTCAAGGAACTAGAGAAAGAACAAACTAATTTCAAAGTTAACAGAAGGAAGAAAATAATAAAGATTAGTGCAGAAAGAAAATGAAATAGAGGATAAAAACACACAACAGAAATAAAACCTACTAACATAAGGGTTGTTTTTTAAAAAGATCAACAACATTGACAAACCTTTGGGTAGACTAACAAAGAAAGGAAAAAAGGGAAGACTCAGGTAAAATCAGAAATGACACAGGAAACATTACAACCAGTACACAGAATAAAAAGATCATAAGAGACTTAAATTTAAGAAACATAAAGAGACATAAATTTTAGAAACACTACAACCTACTAAGGCAGCAGAATCATAAAGAACTAAAACATTTGAATGGATAGATAACTGGTAAGGATATTGCTTCATTAATCAAAAATCTCTCAGCAAAGAAAAGCCCAGGACAAGATGGCTTCAGCAGAGAATTCTACCAAACATTTAAAGAATTAATGCTAATCCTTTTCAAACTCCTCCCAAAACATTGAAGAAAATGGAACACTTCCAAACTTATTTATGAGGCCAATATTACCCTGATATGAAAGCCAGACAAAACACTGCAGGAAAAGAGTACTACAAGCCAGTATCCCAGAGAAATACACATGCAAAAATCCTCAACAATACTAGCAAACTCAATTCAACACCACAGTAGAAGGATTATACACCATGATAAAGTGGTATTTATCCCTGGGGTGTGAGGATAGCTCAACATATGAAAATCAACCAATATGATACACCATGTTAAAAGAACAAAGGATAACATCATATAATCATTTTAATGTAAGAAGAAAAAGCATTTGACAGAATTCAACACTCTTTTATGATTAATAAAACACTCAACAAACAAGAAATAGAAGAAATATACTTCAACATAATAAAAGTCATACATGGAAAGCCCATAGTTAACATTATACTCAACAGTGATAAACTAAAAGTTTCTCTTCTACAATTAGCTACAAAGCAAGTTTGCTCACTTTTAGCACTTTTCTTCAACAAAGTACTAGAACTTCCAGCAAGAGAAATTAGGTAAGAAAAAGAAATAAAAGGCATCCAAATCAGAAAGGAAAAAGTAAAATTATCTTTGTTGGCAGATGACATTATCTTACATGAAAAAACCCTAATGATTCCACAAAAGACCTGTTAAAGCTCGTAAACAAATATAGCAAATTTGTAGGACATGAAATCAACATACGAAAATTGGTTGTGTGCCTATACTCTAACAAGGAACAATAGAAAAGGAAATAAAGTAAATAATCTCATTTACAATAGCAGCAATAATAATAAAATACTTAGAAATAAACATAACCAATGAGGCAAAAGACTTGTACACTAAAAACTATGAAACTGCTGAAAGAAATTTAAAAAGACATTAAAAAATGAAAAGACAGCTTGTGTTTATGGGTTGGAAGACATTGTTAAAATATTTGTACTATCCAAAACAATCTACAGATTTAATGCAATCCCTATCAAAATCCCAATGCTATATTTTAGAGAAACAGTAAAAACAATGCTAAAATTCCTATGGAGCCATAAAGGATCCTAAATAGCTGAAACAATCTTGAGAAATAACAAAGCTGGAGGCCTCACACTTCCTGACTTTCAAACACATTACAAAGCTACAGTACATAAAACAGTATGGTTTTTGGCATTAAACACAGATAATGAAACAGAATAGAGAGCCCAGAAACAAACTCACTTACATACAGTCAAATCTCCAACAAGAATGCTAAGAATACACAACGGGGAAAAGATAGTCTCTTCAACAAGCTGTGTTGGGAAAACAATATCAAATGCAAAAGAATGAAATTAGACCTCTATCTTACACCATGCACAAAAATCAACTCAAAATGCATTAAAGACTTAAACGTTAAGTCCTGAAGCTAAGAAACTCCTACATGAACTAACAGAAAAAAATTTCATAATATTGGTCTTGGCAATAATTTTCTGGATGACACCAAAGCTCAGGCAACAAAAGCAAAAATAGAGAAATGGGACTACAACAAACTAACAAACTTCTGTACAGTAGAGGAAACACTCAACAGAATGAAAGGCAGCCTATGGAATGGGAGAAAATATGCAAACTGTATCAGATAAGGAGTTATTATTCAAGATATATAATGAATTTCCACAGCTCAATAGCAGAAAAACAAATAACCCAATTAAAAACTGGGCAAAGGATTTGAATAGGCATTTCTCCAAAAAAGAGATATAAATGGCCAATAGGTATATGAATAGATCCTTAACATCACTAATTATCAGAAAAATGCAAATCAACACTGCAATGCAACATCACCTCACATCTGCTAGGATTGTCATTACCAAAAACAAACAAATATAAACAAAAACGGAAAATAACAAGTGTTGGCAAGGATGTGGAGAAACTGGAAACTGTTGCTGGGAATGTAAATGTGCAGACTCTATGGAAAACAGTATAGAGGTTCCTCAAAAATTGAAAATAAAACTACCATATGCTCTGGCTATCCCACTTGTGTGTATTTTTCCATCATAATTGAAATAAGAATCTCAAAGAGATTTTTGTGCTCCCATGTTCACTGCAGCATCATTTGCAATAGCCAAGAGGTGGAAACAACCTAAGTGTCCAATGATGGATGGATAAATAAAGAAAATGTAGTATATACGTACAATGGAATATTATTTAGCCTTTAAAATGAAGGAAATCATGTCATATGCTACAACATGGATGAATCTTGAGAACATTATGCTAAGTGAAATAAGTCAGTAACAACAGGAGAAATACTGCATGAACCCAATTAATATGAGGTATGCAAAGGGGCCAAAATCATCCAAGCAGAAAACAGAATGGTGGTTTTCAGGGGCTAGGAGGAGAAGAAAATAAGGAGTTTCTATTCAATGGTTATAGAGTTTCAGTCATGCAAGATGAGAAAGTCCTAGATGTCTGCTGTACATCAATGTGCATGTAGTTAACAATACTGTATTGTACACTTATAATTATATTAAGAGGGCAGATTTCATGTTATGTGTTTTTTATCCAAAAAGAAAAAAGAAAAAAAGGCAAGCAAGGAAGTAGGGAAAGAGGGAAGGAAGGAAGGAATTGAATGAATTATAGTATGGAATATTCTAGCATCTACTGCCACTGATTTCTAGTTTAAATGTATTGTGGTCATACAGCATACTCTGTATAGTTTCAGTTCTTTGAAATTTGTTGAAATGAGCTTTATGGCACAGCATAAAATCAGTATTTATAAATATTCCATGAGTGCTTAAAGGCTTATGTAAGCTGCACAGTAGGGTATAATGGTCTAAATATGTTTATTAGGTTTGGACATTTAATCACATTCAAGTGCTCCGTTTGCCTAATAATTATTTTGTGTGCTCATGGTCTATCAATTACTACAACTTTACTCTATGTATTTGTCTATTGTTCCTTGTAATTCTGTCAATTTTCTTAAATCTATTTTGAGGCTATATTATTAGGTAAATGCAAGTTCAAATTGCTAGGTCCTCCTAGTAATTTTAAATTTTATAATTATTAAGTAATTCTAGTAATGCCTTTTTTGTCTTAAAATCTACTTTGATTTATTAGGGAAAAATACCTTTCTTTTGCATGGTCTATATTTTACTGCTCTTTCACTTTTAACCTTTCTGTATTATTATATTTTAAATGGGTATCTTTTAAACAGTTTAGAGCTGAGTTTCATTAATTCAGTTTCAAAATAAATATTTTGAATGTTTATTTTGAAACTGAATTATTTAGTCTATGTATATTTAACAACAAATATATTCAATTTTTAAATCAACTGTCTTATTTTGTGCTTTCTCTTTTTCTGCATATGCTGTTTATTTTTGTCCCCCCTGCTTTTACTTATTTTGAATTAATCTTTTTTCGCTCATTCAATTTTCCCCTATACTCAGTAGTTTAGATATTTAACACTCTCTTCTTAAATAATAAAAAATTAAGTTTAGTCAATAACTTTAGGGTCCTTTGGGATAACAGAGGCATCTTAAAATATTTTAACATATTTTATTCTCCCTACTATAATGTTATTGTTGTATTTATAAATTTCGATACATTTTCTAAATTCTGTAAGATTATGAGGATAATGGTAATTATATCTTATTCTGTCAATACTCATTTAGGTTTACTCACTATTTATAACTAATTTTTTCAGCTTTTTACTTTTTAGAAATATTTTTCTTTATTTCATTCTTGAAGGATATTCTTATTAAGCATAGATTTCAAGCTCAGAAGCCATTTTCCTTCCATATATTGAGGAAGGGATGGAACTACTCCCTTCTGGTTTCAACTGTTGAAAAGTTAGTATGATTAGTCTATTCATTATTCCTTTGAAGTTAATATTGGCTTTGGCTCCTATTTAGACTTTTTTGTCTTCAATTTTTCTGAATGTTCACTTTACCGTATCTAGATCTTATGTCTTCCTGTTCCTGGAAGATATACTGATTTATCTTACTTAATGAATACATTTGTATTATATTAACTGTTGGTTAATTCTAATTTGACATTTTTGCAGTCTGTTTCTGTTGTCTGTTGTTTCTGCCAGTTTTCATCCTATAGTTTTGTTTCCTTGGATGCCTAGTAGTAGTAAAAAGAAACCATATTTCTAAAAGTAACTTGAGGTCTAGGATAAAGATAGATTTCTCCAGGAAGAATGTTTATTATCCTTCACCAAAGGCATAATACATAAAAGTAAATGAAATCCAAGGCTTGAGTCTCCCTGAAAAACCAAGATAACTGCAGCCTAGGCTTTATATCCATGCAACATCTTGCTTACTACTAACTTGCCCTTATCATGAAGGTACCTGGTTTTGGAATTCTAGCTTATTGTGATGAGGGTCTGTTGAATGCTTTCTCCTACTATAGGTTCTTTGCTTTTGTTTCTGTCCCCTTTGCCCCATAAATTTATCAAAAGAGAAGCTGAAATTTTCAAGGAAGAAGAAAGACCCTCATAGCAAAAGCAGCTCCACTGATTTTTTTCACTGGATTCTATTTTCTAGGTTTCTCTTTGGTTTTGGTCTGAGAATCCCTTGCTATTATTTTTATCATTTAAATGATTTTAAGAATTTTAAAAAATATTTTTATCCTCCTTTGTTAGTTGCTTTCAGAAGAATGTGGTTTAAATAACTTAGCTTTTATGCAAAATAGGAAATATCATTCTCAATTTTCATCCTTTTAATTAACTGAAAATAGAAGACTGTAACACTTTATTGGTGAAAACTAAGAGACTCAAAGTTCAGGTTAATAAGTAATAAAAATGTAAGTCAATTAAAATTAAAAACAAGCAGTTAATTCTTTATTTTTTTAAAAAAAGCATTGGGTAACTCTGTTAAAGAGTTGCTAAAACAAAAATATTCCAGAGCTCTGCCAAGGCCCTGCTACACAGAAACTGCAAGGCAAAGACTAAGATTCTAGCATTCTAAAGGGCAAAGTAGACACTAACAGTAGACTAAATAGTGGTCAATATAAAATATATGTATGACTGACCTTGCTTAATCAAAAAAATAAAAGACAGAAGTTATGAGTAAGCATCAGAATTGTACATATGTACTTTCTTAATGAAGCCAGGCTTTGCTAACATGTGGCTCTGAAAAATTCAACAATATACTGAAAGAAACCAGAAAAGAAGTTATCCCCAAATGTTTACTATTGGAAATCAATTCAACTAGTTGTAATTATGTAAATTAAACTTTAAATTCAATAATTTTACTGTTAATATTTTACAAAGAATATTTGAAAATAATTTTATACAAGAATTATAGAATCAGCAAATGTCTAACCTACACTTAGTCTCCCTCATTAAGTTAAAAGACAAATTATACATAGTGTAATACTGCCTTCAAACCTATATATGCAAGCATAAATTTAATTTTTATTAAAAATAATAGAAAATTTCCTAATTTATTTTATAAATGTATGCATTTATGTGACTATCATAATGTAAATATTCACATATTTGTTTACTCATTGATCTCATTTACCGTCCTGATTTATTTTCAGTGCTGTAGTTACATAAAAAGATTATTTTTAGATATTCAAATTTTATCAAAATATTGATAGGTAATATTTCTTTATTTTGTAAAAATTATGTAAAAATTTAAAATAAATACCACATACTATATTAAAATTGGCACTTTTCTAATATTCAGGGTGAAGTTGCTCAGATTAAGATAAAGTATGTTTAATTTTCGAGTATTTTATTTTGCTATAAGTCCCTCATGTCTAGCTGCTAAATAATCATTTTCTTGGTCATGCATAATTGGTCAGAATAAAGCAGTATTGGCCACTGTAATCATTGGGACAAACAGTCTCAACATGCACACATTTAGTTCATAATCAATAATTTTTTTATAATAAACAAAAAACTTGTTTGTTCTTAGTTGATAAAATTATGCCTCTTTAATAGGCAGATTTCTCATTTGTTTGGCTGCTCCTCCCAAATTCCTTTCTCATTTTTCATGCAAGAAATCTCTAAGAATATTATTAGTGTTATTTTAATTCAAAATCACTCTTTTTCTGTAATTGGTTTTTGCCACATACTTCTTATTGCTCTGTAATAATCCCCTCATGGTAAATACATAAGTGCAACTCTCAGACTATTGTTACATGGCCGCCCAACAATTGTGATCAACCTGCATCATTAAATGAGTATTGGCACAAAGAGAATCATTCTTCCACTTTTTATTGGTCATTATACATGAGTTTTGCTCTTCATTAATTCCATATTGTCATTTAATTATTAAACTAAGTCTTCCTCTCCATTCTGCATACCTTCCCCTGGTATCCAACCAAGAGAGAATTCTTGTTCTTAAGGCCCTCATGATCTAATTAAAACCCAGATAAAAATGAGAACTAAAGGGCAAAAGACTGGCTGCAAACAAAATGTATGACAGACTACAGATTAACAAGATAAAAATATAGACCAGCTGCTGAGAGACTAAATAAGGAAGTCACAGAAACTAGTTGGTACTTGTCAAGGAAGACTTCATAAAGAACAAATGAAGTTCTAATTTACTCTGATTCCTTTGAGAAGCCCTCCCTGATTTCCCAAAATAAAGGAAGTTTTCTCTGCTCTATGAACCCACAGCACTTTAACATATCCCTAACATGGCACTCAGCCATTATATTGTAGTCTATTGCCCCTCAGTAACTAAAAACTTACTGAGAAGAACTATATTATTATGTTCATATCTCAAGCAAGTAACCAAGTGCCTCAATCATAAGTATTTTCTCAGTAAATAAAAGTGTCATCAGAACATAGATCTAGCAATACCACTTCTAGATATATACACAAAAGATAGGAAATCAATATCTCAAAGAATATGCACTCTTATGTTCACTGCAGCAATATTCATAATAGCCAAGACACAGAAACATGGAAACAACCTAAGTGTCTGTTGACAGATAATTGGATTTTTAAAATGTGATTACATACACACAATGGAATATTATTTACCTTAAAAAAAAAAAAAAAAGAAAATCCTGTTTGAGACAAGATGGATGAACCTGGAGGACATTATGCTAAGTGAAATATGCCAGACACTGAAAGACAAATCCTGCATAGTCTCACTTATATGTGGAAACTAAAAAAGTCAAACTCATAGAAGCAAAGACTAGAACCATAGATGCCATGGGCTGTGGTCAGGTGGAAGGAGAGGAAGGAAAGGATGTTGGTCAAAGGATACAAACTTTCAGTTATATGATGAATAAGTTCTGGAGATCTAAAGTACAGCATGATGACTATAGTTCATAATAATGTATTATATACTTGAAATGTGCTAAGAAAGTAGATTCTAAGTTTTCTGATCATAAAAAGGTAAATATGGGAGGTGACAAGTTAATAAGCTGAATTAGTGAATCATTTTGCAATGTATACATGTATCTATATTTTTAATTTTAAAAAAGTGCTACCTCCCACTCATGGACTATAAAGATTCAGACATACTGGAATTTAAAGTCCAAACTCTTTATGGCTTTGAGGCTTTATCCCTCTTCCTAGAATGATTTCCTCCACCACCATTCACACACATCCATACACACACATACATATTTTGCATATTCATCCTTCTGATCTTAAATGTTACTTTTTTAGACAAAGTCTTCTTGAATTCCAGTGTAAATTAAGTCCCAAGGGTTGCCTCTCATAGCATCTTAGACTTTTCCTATATTACACTTACCATAATTTGCAATAATTCGTGTGTGTGTATGTGTGTATCCTTTACCACCAAACCAAGGTAGAAAATGAAAAATACAAACAAGAGCCTGTGGGATTTTTCCAAAAGTAGTTTCAGAGAAAAAAAATTATTATCTGTACATCTAAATGGTATAAAATGTGAAGTTTCTAGCACATGTACAAATATCTAGATTAGAATTTCCTTAGTCAAAATAGCTTGTAATGGCCCTGGGAATTGACTCAGGGGTTGACAAGCTATGACCCAGAAGCCAAATCTATTCACTACCCAGTTTTGTACAGCCTTGTAGCTAAGAATAGCTCCATATCTTAAAATGGTTGGAAAAAATTAAAAGGAGAGTATTTTATGATGTAAAATTATATTATAGAAAATTCAAATTTCAATAACAATAAACACAGTTTTAGCCAGGCACGGAGGCTCATGCCTGTAATCTCAGCAATTTGGGAGGCCAAGGTGAGTGGATCACTTGAGGTCAGGAGTTCAGGACCAGCCTGGCCAACATAGTGAAACCTCATCTCTACTAAAAATACAAAAATTAGCTGGGTGTGGTGGCAGGCACCTGTAATCACAGCTACTCGGGAGACTAAGGCAGGAGAATCCCTTGAACTGGGAAGTGGAGGCTGCAGTGAGCCAAGATTGCGCCACTGCACTCCAGCATGTGTGACAGAGCAAGACTCCATCTCAAAACGCAACAACAACAAAAAAAACATGGTTTCATTAGAAGACCACATGATCATTCATTTTCATTTTCATATCATTTGTGGCTGCTTTCATGCTATAAAGACAGAGTTTAGTGGCTACATTACAAATCATGTGGCATGCAAGACCAAAAATACTTATTGTCTGGCCCTTTACAGAACAAATGTACATACCACTATTCCACCCAAATTATTATTACCGGCAAAACATAGTAATCCAGTTCCCTTTGGTAATGACTGGCTGAGTTATGGCCGTGTGACCCAATTCTGGCCAATGAGAAATGAAGAGAAACCTGTGAGGCAACTTCTCAGAGATGCTTTCTTGCTTTTAAGAATGACGTATAGATATGATGATATACTGATGTTTCCTTTATTCCTCTGGGTGTACCTGTATCTGGATATAATTCCTATAATTGTTATACCAGCACACAGAGGAGGGTAGAAAAAAGGGAAGCAAAGAGAAGCAGAGGTAGAACCCTGGCATACCTTTCTCTGTGTTGTCCTATCTGTGAACTACTTCTAGCATGAAATGACAAATTTTCTCTTTATTTTTCAGTCAATTTGCATCAAAGTTTGCTGCAACTTGGAGCCAAAGGTATCCTAACCACACATACCTAAATCCAAAACTGTATGGCATGCTTTTGGGTCCAGGAGCTTGTGAAAAAAGAAAACTTACTACAGCATTTATTATAGAAAAAATATCTATAAAGTTAAAAAGTATAAATTCAAGAGGTTAAAAAAAAAAGAGTCTAGAATGGAGATGTTAGTTTGGGACTTTGTTTCTTCTCTACCAGTTAGCCCGCAGGTCTCCTCTGCTATACCAAAGGAAAGTCTAAAATTCATACAAGTCCCATTTTTCTGTATGTGCCTCTGAATTTTAGGGAGAGGCAGGGTAGGCTACAAAATGGAACACCAGAAGTGCAGCATATGTCATGGCAGCAGCACATGGGTAATAGATAAAACTGATCCATTACTGACAGGGATAATCTGTTTATTCACAGGGGATCACATCATAATAAAAAATATAGCAATTATAATAGCTAACACTTACATGGAGCTTACTATGTACTAGGCACTGTTTCAAAGTACAGTTGATCCTTGAACAACATGAGTTTGAACTATATAGGTCCCCTTATTCATGGATTTTCTTTCCATTCTGCAACCCCTGGGACAGCTGGACCAATTCTTCCTCCTATTCCTCCTCCTCAACCTACTCAATGTGACGACAGTGATAAAGGAGACCTTTATGATAATCCACTTCCACTTAATAAATAGTAAATACGTTTTCTAATTTTTATGATTTTCTTAATAACATTTTCTTTAGCTTATTTTAAGATAAAACTTAAAGCTTTTCTTTAGCTAACTTTAAGCTGTATCATAAGAATACAGTATATAATACATATAGCATACAAAATATGTGTTAATCAACTATTTACATTATCAATAAGACTTCTGGTTAACATTAGACTGTCAAAACAAATCTGGCAGGAGTCCAAATTTATACGTGGATTTTTGACTGCACAGGGTTCAGCATCCCTGGCCTCCACACTGTTCAATGGTCAACTGTAGAAGTAGATTATCATAAAGCTCTCCCCTGTGAATAAACAGATTATCCGTGTCAGTAATGGATCAGTTTTATCTATTACCCATGTGCTGTTGCCATGACATATGCTGCGCTTCTGGTGTTCCATTTTGTAGCCTACCCTGCCTCTCCCTAAAATTCAGAGGCACATACAGAAAAATGGGACTTGCATGAATTTTAGACTTTCCTTTGGTATAGCAGAGGAGACCTGCATGCTAACTGGCAGAGAAGAAACAAAATCCTTCTACCGGTAAGTTCATTTGACTAACCAAACTCGTAATGGAAAGATTCAAAGGCAAGTGGTCTTGCATCAGAGTCCAGGCTTTTAATCAATACATCATACTGTCCCTTATCTGACTCTCACTTATATCATCTGTAAAATGAGGATTGTTCATCAGAGGAGAAACATCCCCTACAAAATGTGGACAGAGTAAATTAGCAGCACTTAGTGCATGCAAAAGATCAGAAGTGACATTAGCCTGTTTCAGAAACTTCAAATTGATGTGCTCATTTGTCAACACTGTAATTTAGGAATATAAATAACATTAGTATTCATACAGGCTGACATATAAAGAAAGTGTCCCTTTATATTTCTTTGTGTCTGAAATGTACTCAACAACAACAACAACAACAAAATTTCAGACCTTTGACAGCAGGTTTGCTTTTCTAAGTCACTGGTAAGAGTATTATTTTTCTCTACCCTTTAATCTTTATAGACAAGAAATTGCTACTTCTTTGGCATTTCCTCATGATCCTATGTTTTACAGAAATAATAAAAATAAAGATCCTATCTAATGTATTCAACAGACTTTGTTATATATTCTTTAATACTTACAACACTAATTATTATTCATGCAAATGAATCAAACATAAATAAATCAGTTGGTACTATTATGATCACTATACCTATAATGTGGCACAAAAGGGAATCATATAAATGACTGAGTGTTGAGAAATGCTTAGTTTCCATGGGACCATCATTAAATTAAATACTTTGCTTATTAAATAGGATTAGAAACAGCCAGGCAGCTTTGGCTTACACAAAACAAATTCTTCAAACTTGGACAGTATGGAAGCAATGAAAAGATATATCCATTTACCAAATTAAAAGAGTCAGAACTTAAGATCAACTTTCCAAACTAAGTATTCAAACAATAAAATCAAATACCAAAGAGGGACTGTTAATGACTAGCAATGGGAGAGGAAGAGACCAAGAAAAAGCAAAGTTATTATTTCTCCACTTTGTGGGAATTGCATTATAGTGAATTTGCACATACTCATAAATAATTTACAGACTATAAAAGGCAAAATGATTCTGATACAGAGATCTCAGTATTAAATTAATATCACTCATGCCACATTAGCCTCGCATGATGAAATCAGTTTTCTCGACAAAAAGATGACTCCAAAAGGACTAAGTCTGATACTTCATTAACATTGACAAGGGTTTGAATCAAAGATTGGCAGGTAATGACCCACTTGAAGCTGTCTATCCCTTCAGTTCAGTCTATCCCTAAAGGTTTAGCTAAAGGCAAACTGCCAAAGAAATTTCCCTCGGGAAGTCAGTACAGCAGGAACTACTGTAAAGGTGAGAAGATAAATAATGCATTATCAGCTTTTTAAAACATTACTTATTATACATATTCAATATTCTTACCCTTTTTCTGAAGTATACTTCTATGTGTAAGAAAGAATGCAAATTTTTGTCATTACCTTATTATTTCTCCTGATTCTATTTTAATATACTTCTGGCCATTTTCCTTTCCTTCTGGCATTTCCCAACCTGGACATATGTAGCACACATCAAAAATTACTGCAGCACTGAGGCAGGTGTCAGATGACACCTCTTCTTGCTCACACATGTTATTTCTCTTAACATTTCCATCTCTTGTAGAAGAAACTATTTTGTCACCTCCTTAGAAGAGAGACTAAGAAAAAATTGATGTCATTTGAGGATTATTACATGTATTTCCAAGATGCCATTATGCGTAGCTAACACGAATAACGAAGTGAAGTCCCCTCGGAGCAGGAAAGGAGAGGGGTCTACTGAGGGCGTTCTTACAGCAATGGCAAACCATGACATGAGAAGAGAAGAGGTTATGCCATCGTTCAAAATGTAATGATGCAGAAGGGCAAATAACACCATAAAAAGAAACAGACACAACGTAAGAAGCACTATCTTGTGCACTATGTAAAACCTGTGACTTAGTGAGTATACAAGGGACAGAAATGTTGGAAAATATTCTCAAACAACAAGGTAATTATTATGAGCAGGAGAAGAAATATGTAAACCAGGAAACTAGCAGGGAGAAAAAAAAAGGAGAAATTAGAAAAGGTACATATATCAAGATATACAGAGAAAGAGAGAGAACATATAAAAAGAGAGAGTATATACGCCAAGCTTATTGCAATACACAGTGCAAGAAAAGTCCCCTCCTCTGCAAAGGTTGGAACTAGAAAAGTGTCATTCTTCAAAGAGAAAGAAAACCACCCAGCAGAGATTATGTTTTCCTTTTACATTCTTCAAAAATAAAATAAAGTTAACAAATGTGTACTGTTAAAGATCAAATGAAAAGGGGAAGTATGTTTCTTTATGGTCTCTGCAGCAGATGCTGTTCAGAGAAGCCCATAATTACCTAGCAGGTAGACAGATAGGAAGGTACATTCTTTTAAAATTACATGTTACGACAAATTATTTGGAGACTTTCAAAAGAGGGTAGATGTTTCCTAATACATTAATGCTAGAGGATTCACTGACAGGAAACAAGAAGTTTTATGGGCTTTATAAGCTTACGGGCTTTCATGCGGCCATATTACGTAAAGCAAGCAAAATGAAGCAACTCTAAAAATCAGTTTATTCTATGAACAGGTAAGGATTACCAAGGCTAAAATTTCACTAATAGAACATGAAGTAATTGGGAACTTGAACTACCAGAAAATTCACTAGATTCAGGTGACCATTGCTCATGGAAAAGGAATCTTTTTCATTCTTTTCTCAGTTGCCACTCTCCCAGGTTCATAGCAGCCAAGAACAACAGTGCGGGTCAAAGCGTTCAGGAAAACCTTCTATTATGTTTCTATATAATAGATATACCACACATATCCAGAAATGTAAGTCTTGATAGCAAGCAGGAACATATTTTAAATGGAAAAATGAAGATAACAGGTTGTGAATGCAATTAAGTTAAATGACTTAACTGAAATTCTGCATTTCTAAAAGTGATCCAATATCAAAAGAAAATTACAGCAAGAGTCATTTTAAAAGAGTAAGCAATATTCAAGAAGGTGTTTGGGTTCTCCCTGAAGTACTACTGTCAGAAGAAAAAATAAAAATCAGGATTTAGAAACAGCTTTTCAGTCCAAAAGAGCAGAATAAAGCTTCTAAAAGGACCTCACAGAGAAGATTAAATTACCACAGAATTACATAAAGAATTCATTGAATGCTTAAGCAGGCTTCTGTGGAGGTCAAAGAGAACCAATCAGAAAATTGGGGTCATTAAGGGATGAGAGACAGGGTAATAGGAGCTGAAATATAATTACAGACTAAGTGGAAGGGGGAAGGAAGAAATAGCAGAAATAATAAATGTTTTGGTTTTGGATGAATCAGTTTTCCTTTAAAGACATTTGTAGACTAATTCAGTTGTTTTTTCCATTCAATGATATTTTGTTCTTTATATCCTATTTTAGAAATGACGGCCTTAAGGGAGTCGCTCAGGTGCTGGAAGTATCTGAGCCTTTGATACATATTTCACATATATTTAATTGGAAATTTGAATCATACTTAATCTTCCTTCTTAAAATATTCATCAAAATCTAGTATTTAGCTACACAAATTTGTGTATGTATTACATTTCAACTTCATTTCATTTTCAAAAAGCATGTCTGTAAAACATAAAAGCAAGAACTGATAATAAGCTTAAAAATTCACATGTATGGATGACCAAGGTAACATTACATATTTTCCTGTGTTCCCTTTTTTCTCTCCCTCCCTCCTGTGCTTACTTTGGAGTCTATAATTCTGAAACTTACATATGTTGTTGAAACATTTGTACTTTAACTTTTAAGCAAGTCTCCTTAATTCACTGAAATTTGGGATAAGAATAATGAGTTCATCAAAACTTAAAATATGTAAACTGGTAATTTTGCTATAAAATTACAAAAATAAGCTATTCTGAGCTTTAGTTATTTGGGGCATTTATCTAAGCCAGGGGTGTCCAATATTCTGGCTTCCCTGGGCCACAATGGAAGAAGAATAATTATCTTGAGCCACACAAAAAATACACTTACACTAACGATAGCTTATGAGCTAAAAAACAAAAAAAAAAATCACAAAAAGGTGTCATAATGTTTCAACAAAGTTTACAAATTTGTGTTGGGCTACATTCAAAGCCACCCTGGGCTGCATGCAGCCCATGGGCCACAGGTTGGACAAGCTTGAACTTCTTTGCAAAAAGGTTATGCTGCTTCTACTTTACACACATTTCTATAAAACACTGGCTACTCTTGAATTGATTCAAATTATAAAGTTAGCAGAGGAGTTACTATAGTTAAGCAATAGAAAGCAATACAGAGAAGACAAGGAGTGTGGTTTTATGAACATAGCTAATACCTCACACCTAGTTATTTTCATATTCAAAGAGCTCTTTCACATACATCATCTAAAATAACTGTGCAGTATTTTACAATTATCATAACACCATTTAAAAAGGCTTATTTTTTTCCAGCAGTATGGCTGACATATAGTATCTCATTTAAGCTCACAACAAATAAACAAATAGAGAAACAATGACATCAAGGTGATCTTAAATGATTCACCCAGGTTCACAATGCTGAAAAGTGACAGACTTAACTCCAATCCAGATCTGATTGCAGTTAATTACCACCTCACTACAGTTTTTGCTTCCGAATACCTGGAATGACATTCTTAGGAGATCAATAAAATTCAATTCAGAAAGTCCTAAAAAGTTCCCCAGCACTCTGCATTTAGTTTCCTTGCTACCTCTCTAATTGCTCCTCTTGTACTTCCTATTCCCTAAATATATAATAAATTCCCTAAATATGTTCCCCAACTTCCTACCTTTAGACTGCATCCCTGTCTCCTGAAAATCATCTTTTCCTCTCTAACCAGCACCATTATTCTCACAGTTACAACTGAAATTGTTGGCATCATTACGCCTCCTCCAAACTATATTCGGTCAATTGCCAAGTCATGTACTGCCACGGTGATGCCCCGCTCACTGCCACTGCCTAGGCCTAAGTCCTCATTGCTATCTCCTAAACCATTACAAACAGGCAGAAAATAAGATTTCAGGTCCCCAGAAGGTCTTGTAGGGTCTTATAAGCCACAGCTCCTTTTGCACGTCGTCTCCCACCACACCCCTTGGACGCCGCGATCCTGCTGGCCTGAACTCTATGCAGTTCATTGAACACAGAATCAAGCACATGCCTGCTCTAGAATCTTGCACTTACTGTCCTCCAAATAGTTACATGGCTGGCTCCTTCACTTAATTCAGGTCTCAATTCAAATGTCACCTCCTCAAGAGACCACAGCACCCTGTCCCTATCATGCCTCTACTTTATCCTGATTGTTTTCCTTCATGGTACTTTCGATTTCACATCATTAGCATTTATTACTCCCCATCCACCCCCAGAGAGTAAGCTCTACTCAGGCCAGAGATTTCTGTCACTTTCATTCCTTACCTTGTCCCTTCCCCCTTGACTACTGCCTAGTATATGGGAACACTGAGGTATTTGTTGAATGAATGGATGAAAGAACATCTGGATAAATTCTAACTGGTTTTTCTTTTACTATTTTTCCCTCTCTGCCTTTATCATCCACAGTATTGTCAATGTGGCTCAAAACGCAGCAAAGCAGAATATGGAATGGGTAAGCTGCAAAGTATTTTTGGGCAACAGTGAGTAGGTCAGTGAAATGCCATATAAATAATGGCCTAGGACTTGGCTGTGTTGACCTCACATGCCCTATTTTTAATACTTTGTTTCAGGAAATAATAATAATCCTCACCTCATAGGACTCTTTCAGGGATTTAATGAGGTAAGATATATATAATCTGTGTATCTAAAATGATTGCTACAGGGCTGGTACATAGAAAGCATTCTGTAAATATGAACTAGTATTACAATGGCTGGCTTGCAGCCAGTTTTCTATTGCTAGTTTAGAGCTTTAAATATCATGATGAGGAATTTGCACCTAATGTATTTGTAAGGAGTATTTTTGTTAAAATTTACCCTAATTAATAAATATTTTGAATGACTAAATTTTTGTTTCACACCCTTCCTAGGCCACATTTCCCTCTTTCAAAATGTTAGCCATCTAGAGTTGCAAAAACTGGCTCACATTTTGAGGTGGAAAAGTCATTTCTGTATTCCATACTGTAAGCAAAGATACACCCCAAATGTATTTAAACATTAAAATGGTATCAAGTGAAGAATTAAGAGAATATTGGGAGATATTTGGAAGTATAGGGAAAGCTATTTTAAAGCTATTTGCAGAATTAATAAAGGAAGAACGAGACACCATTTTACTTCTATTAATCTAACAACATAATTTTAAAGTATGATATTCAGTGTTGTGGAGAAATATGCTAACAAATCTAATATAACTGGATATAATTTGGTAGTTTGTGGCAAAAGAATTACAATGATGTAAGTCTCTGGCCCAGTTATTACTTTTTCAAACATTTACTCTATGGAAATATTAATAATCCTATACTTAAAGGTAAAGCATGAGATATCACCCTTTGGTTTCTCTGTTACCTAAATGGAAATGTTAGAATCATCATCAGCTCCCTCCTCTATAGTCTACATTCAGATAAACGCCAAGTATTTATATTACTAAAGTCATTCCTTTTCTTTTATTTCAACTGCCATCATCCTGGTTTAAGTTTCATTAGTTTTAACCTAGACCACAGTCCTTATGATATTCCAAAGACTTTATATGCCAGGGATTCCTAGAAGCATCCTATTGTTAGAATTAATATGATTAGAGGTATACTGGAAAAAAGATAAAATGACTGCTATTTATGGAAGATATGATTGACTACCTAGAAAGAAGAGAAACCCTGAGTAACTATTTGAACCAATAATTGAGTTATAAAACAAGTTGACCAAAATCAATAGCTTTCCTCTGTGCAAATAATAACCTATTGAAAAGCATAAAGTAAACAAATCTATTCTCTCAGCAATGAAAAATATAAAATACTGTGAAAAGCATTGCAAACCCACATTTTTTTCCATCAAGATTTACTATCGACAACTCTGTGAGGCAGCTAATTCAACAAAAACTCAAATATCTCTTGCTTCTTTTCCCCCACTTTGTGAACCAACCCAATGAACTAGCTTGCATTGTGATTCTCTTTTCACATAATTACACACATCCCACCAACCTCCTCCTCACTGCCAAACTCACTCAGTTCTCTGGAATTCTAATTCTACCCTTTCCATAGCTTCAACCTCTTGGCCTTTTGGCTCTCCCTGAATCCTGTTATTCCAGCAAGAACACCACATGCCCCATGGACTTCTCAAAGGGTAGCTGCAAATTCTTTTACCACCATGGATACTTCATATATACCATGAAATACACATCTGTACTTCAGAGTCAGCGCGGTGGCTCACGCCTGTAATCCCAGCACTTTGGGAGGCCAAGGCGGGCGGATCACGAGGTCAGGAGATCGAGACCACGGTGAAACCCCGTCTCTACTAAAAATACAAAAAAAAAATTAGCCGGGCGTGGTGGCAGGCGCCTGTAGTCCCAGCTACTTGGAGAGGCTGAGGCAGGAGAACGGTGTGAACCCGGGAGGCAGAGCTTGCAGTGAGCCGAGATCGCGCCACTGCACTCCACCCTGGGCGACAGAGCGAGACTCCGTCTCAAAAAAAAAGAAGGAACAGTTGTTGTCACTTTTCTACCCCCACAAAAAATACCTGCTCTTTGAGATTCCGGTCATTAAATTCCCTGCCTACATACACACACGCACATGCACATACACACATTCATAGACACTCCCCTTCATTCACTGCTGACTTTGAAATCTGGTCACAGTCTTTCTCTCCATCACAATGTCTGCAACATTCTGAAGGATTCTGACAGCCATGTGATTGACCTATCCTGCACCCTGGCCTTTTGACTCCTTGGCTCTCCCCTCACCTCCACTTTACCTGTATAGTCACAGTTTTGTCATCACTCAAAACTACTCCACCTCTAAAAGCTCTCAATCAGACATTTTACTTTCCCATTCCAGCTTCTTATTCTTCCAGGTGGCCTCCTCAACTATTCCCATTGCATTTATTCTTCAACCTTGTTAGTGCTTCCTGTTCCATATGAACTAACTTTCTCCCTATTGATGAGCCCTCAACTATCCTTACTTTCTTCTCTATCCAATATAAGTATCTTTAGGTCTCAAAGTTTAGTTAGTTTTTGATACTATCATAAACTTCTTTGTCTGGAGATCAAAATCCTAACGATGGATGTATCAGTGTACTTTTCTCATGCCTACCTCTGGGTTGTAAAAGGTTAGGGACAAATTGTATAACCAGATGGATGAATACCACAAGTTCTGGTTATCAACTTTATCTGGGACCTCAAAACTTTAATAGGCTGTTTTTGGTACATTGTTAACTTCACCTGTGACTCTGCCTCTTCTCTCCAGTAATTCACCTTAGATCTCACTTCACAGAAAAAAGCAAAAGCTGTCAGATAAAGACTCAACTCCTTTAACTTCCTTTCTATCAAATACACATTTAGCTGCATCAATATTCATCCATTTCTCCTTCCCTTCTGTTTGTACACAGGAGGTGTCTCCTCTCCTAGCAAAGTTCGAATTCTTCAATTATGCTCTGAATCCTATGCTTTCTGCTCTATTTGCACCATCAGTTAATTCCTCTCTTATATATGTTCAACCTTTCTCTCTCTCCTTATCTCTCATTTTCTCTCTCTCTCTTTTTCTCTCTCAAATGCTAGTGAATACATGCCATCAGCATTTAAATATTGTCTCTTCCTATTTCTTCCCATCTTAAAAAATTAAAAAAATTCCTGAGCCCTACATGTGCATCCAGTAACTACCCCATGCGTCCTCCCATTCACAGCCAAATGTATTGCAAAAAGCATCACCCCTTCTCCCACCCACTCCCCCCAGCCACTCTAATCTGGCATCCTTTTCCAGGCCACCAAAAATGCTTTCAAAAAGACAACCATCTCCACATTCTGAGTCTCATAAAAAATGTTAAAAGCATCATTTATATCCTCTTAGCACCTTCTGCTACCATGTATCACTTCCTACTTCCTAAAATACTCTTCCTTTAGCTTCCTTGGTACAATAATACTTCTGATTTTCCGTGTAATTTTCTGGCAACTCTTTCTCATGTTATTTTACACGCTTTTCCACTTCTTATAGATTTTAAATGTAGGAGTACCTCAAGGACTGCTCCTTCCTCCCTTCTCCTCTCAATATATTCTCTCCTTAAGTGACTCTGATCATTTCTATGGCTCCGGTTAGCATCTACACCAATGATTCCCATATTTATAGCTCCAGCTCAGACCTTTCTTCTAAACATCAGACTTATGCATCAAACTTCAATATTTCCTCTTAGATGTCTATGGGCATCTCAAACTCCTTATGGCCAAAAGTGAACTCAAAATCTAATTGCCCTCCAGTATATTCCCTACTTCAATAAACAGTATAATCATCATAGCCATCCATCCACTTTGCACAAGTCTGAAATATGAAATTCATCCATGATATGTCTCTCTCCCTCAGTCCTTGAAATCCAATTACTGTAGGCAACCTATTCTACCTCTCATATATACGAAGAATCCATTTGCTTCTTTCCAATTCCACAGTCATTTCCTACCTCAAACTGTAGCCTCTCTGAAATGGACTAGTATGAATGCCCCTAACTAATGTTCCCATATCCCGTCCTGCTTTTTCAATCCAGTTCCCACAGTGGCTCGCCTATTGAATTATAATACTTAATCATGTCATACTCCTGTTTTAAACCCTTCAAATGCTTCCTAATGCTTTGGGGATAAATATCGAAGTCTTTTAACACCATAACAGCCCGCATTATCTGGTCACTGCTTCTCTCCCCACCCTTATCCCAAAATACTCTACTTAGATTCTCACACCATCCACTGTGCTCAAGTCACACTGGAAAGATACAATATACCATACATCTAACTAGAAAAGATTTTCTTTTTAATGATGATAACACCTTGTGCTAGTGTGGGTGTTGAAAAAACAGGCACTTCCAGATGTTGCTGAAGTGTAAATTGGTAAAACCATTGAGAATAATATGGTAATACATGCCAAAATTCTGCATATTTTGTACAATGTTCAACCTATAAATTATCCTTTTTAATACTGACCAGAAAAATACTGTGGCAGTATTTTTATAACAGCGAAACCTGGAAACAAATGAACAGTAAATCTGAAAGACTTTGATGTGTATCCTCAAAGCATTAGGAAGTGTTTGAAGGGTTTTGGAGTATGATGTGATTAAGTATTATAATTTTGATAGATGATCCAGTAGCACTGTGGGAACTGGGTTGAAAAAGCAGAAGGGATATGGGGACATTAGTTAGGGACATTAATACTTTATCTGGTAGAACATATTTTGTTTCATCTGGCGAGAAATTGTCTTTTGATACAGGAGATTACACACACACACACACACACACACACACAATGTATATGAAAACTCATCACTGTTTTAAGCACAATCTAAAGAGACTGTCCCAGCTGAGAATTTTTGGTAGCTTCTCATATGTTTTGTGTGATAACTAGATCATTTGGGGAATTTTTTATCCTCAAACTATTCAAAATCTGGAAATTGTCTTAAGTCACCCTGAGTGAAAGTTTGCAACATTCTTGACAAAATAAAGAATTTAGAAAGGACAGTCCTTTCTATTCTATTCAGGATGAATGCTTTTTCTAAGTACTAATTGCAGTGTCAGTTGTGCCACACATAACCCCTAGTTACTCTGCTTTATTAAATCCCCACTTCAAAATATAAAAAGAATAAGCTTGACACAATGAATAAAAGTATAATTATTATTTTTGCAGAAGATGCACAAGCACAATAATCTCAACTTACTGTTAATACTTAGAGATGCAATTGAGTACAATAAAAATCCGTGAAAGAGGGGTCAAAATATGAAATACCTTATTCGATGAATGTTGCAACATGTATTGGGCATCTACTATGCATTAGATACTGTCAAGTGATGAAGATACAGAGATAAATGACAGATGAACCTTGCCCTGTATGAAACAGATTAACTCAATTCATTCAATATAAACTCAATTCAGCTTTCAATATAAAGCTGGGTTAGAATTTCTTCAGAAGCCTCATTCCTTACCTGCCACTCACTCAGGACCGCTGTTATTTCCACCTCATGACTGAAATTAAAAGGGTTAACCACTTCTGACCTTTGTGTTTCTGAACTAGTATTCTTTAAAGGTACTATATCATATTTCTATTCTGTTCTATTTGAAACACTGCCGAAAAAGTAAAACTTCATGCCTCTGACATACCATGTATTTCTTAAACGTAGATGGCCTTAGACATGATGACTGACCACTGGTTTCACCAAGTTCTTGATATTACCTGAAAATGCATCCTGCCCCAATGCTGAAACAAAGCCAGAGTAAGAATCATGTCGCTGAGGTCAATGAAGGCCACCATACTTCCTATCTTGTTATTCTTGGGTATGACTACCCCATTTGAAAGTAGCTTCCAAACACATTATTCCTGCTTTCATCTTCATACCTTGCTCACTCCTCCCTCCTGAATCATCCTCACCTGGTATAAAAAAACTGTAGAAAAGCCTACACTTTTTTCTATCCCTGTTTCTTTGTCCCTTTCAATGTGACTTTACAGGTTCTCCATCAGCTGTACTGGCCTTGTGACTTGAGGTGGCTAATAGAATGTGGTAGAAGTAACAATGTCTGAATTCCTAGCCTAGGATTAAAGAGACTTTGCAAGTTTTGACTTTTTAGAAATATGCAACTATCATATAAAGAAGGCTGAGCTAAAATGCTAGTTGAAAGATGACATAGAAAGATGCTCTAGTCATCTCAGCATCAAAAAGTGAGAGTGTCATAAACCAACCATCTGAACTGACACACCAGCTAACTAACAGATATACAAGCAAACCCAGCATGATTGAAGAAAAAAATCCCAGCTGAATTCAGTCTAAATTTCTAATCTGCCAAACTATTTCTTAAGCTACTAAATTCTGGGATGTTTTGCTACACAGTAAATGCCAACTGATAAAATGGGCTTCCAATCCTCCATCTCAACCATTGACCATGTAGATCCTCCATAACCTAACACCTCACTCTCACCAAAACCTGGATTTTCAGTGAAGACAATGCTGCTTACTCTGAAGTCCTCCCATTTAGAGTGTTTATTTCCCACACCATATGTATGCTTGCTGTAGGAAGGAGTGTCACTTCCAAATTACCACTCTCTCACCCTCAGGAAAGAACTCAACCTCCTTTAATGTGTATGGCATCCGTCTTTTTCACTACCTTTTAAAATTCGTATCATCTATCTATGGCAGAGTCACTGGGGACTTCAGAACCTGAAAACAATCTTTCTCTCTACCTTAGGTTGGGATTTGTCTTGGGAAATTTTAAATGGCCTTTGGAAAACTTGTTCAACACTTAGAATCTAAATTTGCTTGACTCCTTGCCTCCTCATATACAGTGGCTTTCATTTCCTTATCACTTAAGCATTCCATTTCTATAGCTATACCCTTGAACATGTTACTCCACCAAAATTAGTCCACCTCCGAAATATTTCAACTCTTAGCCCATGAGACTTCTTTCATTAATATATTAAAATAACAAACAAAATAATACAGATTTTTAAAAAACCCAAATAACCACAGAAAAAATTTTATGGTGTCCATCAGAGAATTATCTTTAAAAGATACCAGAATAAGACACATTCCAAGCTATTAAATCAATTTAGAGACATATAATTATCATGATATATAAAATTTATCTAGAAGCAAGAGAAAATTATCCAAAGAAATTTTTAAAAAGATGAGTGATGGTAGATATGCTCTCCTGGATAATAACTCATGCTAGAAAGCTATGATAAAATACTGTAGAATTAGTATCCTAAGACACAAATAAATTAATAGAGAATGAGATAAATCCTAAAACATACTCAAATACATGTAAATATGTAAACATCTAATGTAACAGAAAGGTGTAATGTTCATAAGTGAACAAAATAATCATTTAACAAATAGTACTAGAATTATTGGTTAATTTGCTTGAGCAAAAAAAAGTTAACTAGATTATTATCTCATGTACACAAAAAATAAATCCCATGTTGTTTAAATTTAAAATGAAAAAAGAAGGGGACATTCAGAGGCTGGATAGTAAATATTTGATGAATAAAAAGAAAACAGGGCCTTTTAAAGCATGACAACACTGAAGGCAGAACTATTAGGAAAAGACTAAAAGAATCAATTATGTGAAATTTTACATATTTTTTATTGAAAAACAAAAGAAACAACATTATGAAAACATATTTGCAACATATATATTAGATAAGTTTTATCATAAAAAGAGCTCTTACAAATGAGTAAGAAAAATGCAAATAATTAATTTTTAAAGTGGACAACATACATGAAAAATTATTTCATAAAACAAATACACAGCCTGGTGCGGTGGCTCATGCCTGTAATCCCAGCACTTTGGAAGGCCGAGGTGGACAGATCACCTGAGGTCGGGAGTTCAAGACTGGCCTGACCAACATGGAGAAACCCCATCTCTACTAAACATACAAAATGAGCCGGGTGTGATGCTGCACGCCGGTAATCCCAGTTTGGGATTACTTGGGAGCCTGAGGCAGGAGAATTGCTTGAACCCGGGAGGCGGAGGTTGCGGTGAGCCAAGATTGCGCCACTGCACTCCAGCCTGGGCAACAAGAGCGAAACTCCATCTCAAAAACAAACAAACAACAACAAAAAAAAAAAAAAAAAAAGAAATGTTTATACATTGTTAGTGGGAACGTAAATTAGTAGAACCTCTTCAGAAAACAATATGGAGATTTCTCAAAGAACTAAAAATAGAACTACCATTCAACCCAGCAATCTCACTATATGGTATCTACCTAAATGAAAAGAAATTATTATAGTATATCAAAATATATAGCAGGACTATTCACAACAGCAACGTCATGGAATCAACATAAGTGTCCATCAATCCAGCCCATCAATGTAATGACTGGATAAAGAAAGTGTGGCATATATACATCATGGAATACTACACAACTATAAAAAAGAATGAAATCACATCTTTTGCAGCAGCCATAGACGGAACTGGAGGCCATTAACCTAACTAAAATAACTCAGAAACAGAAAATCAAATACTACATGTTCTCATTTATAAGTGGGAGCTAAACAATGGGTACACGTGGACATATAAAAGGAAATAACAGATACTGTGGAGTTCAAAAGGGAAGAGTAGAAGGGGCGTGAGGGTTGAAAAATTACCTACTGGGTATCATGTTCAGTATTCAGGTGATGGGCACATTAAAAGCTGAAACGTCAGCATTATGCAATATATATCCATGTAACAAACCTGTACATGTGCCCCCTGAATCTATAAAAATAAAATAGATTAAATATGCTTTAAAACACAACAAAAAAATAGAAATTGTCAACAAACATAATGAAAAAAATTCAACCATCCAGATTTTTACCTCCACTTTAGTCCTTTATTCCAGACTCCAGGCTCAAATATCCAACTAGTTGCACTACATTTCCACTTAGATGGCTAACACACCTCTTAAACATAACATGTCTACATTGAACTTGATCTTAGCCACTCTCCCAAATCCAGCTCAATTACCAGCCTTTCCAATCTCAGGTATTAGCAACTCTGTCCTCTTTCTTCCTTGATACGAAAACCTTGTAATCATCCTTAACTCCTCTCTTTCACTCATACCCATTTCTCACCATTAAAATTCCTGTTGGCTCTACCTTCAAAATATAGTACATCCAAAACCTAATCATTTCCCATAACTTCCACCTAATGAAGCTACCATCATTTCTTCCCAAAAACAGATCTGTCTTGCCTAAAATGTGTAACCAGCAACCCAGTGCCCTTGGCATAATAATAAAACTCCTTAATTTAACGCCATCCTACCTCTCCAGCTGAAACTCCTATTATGACTCTCTGCACAGCAGTCACCTCTGCCACCTTTCACAACATGACACCTCACTACACAAAGCCTCTGAATATTCAACCTCTCAGCTTACACATTCCTCTTTCTCCTCTTCACTAGTTAAATGCTATTTTTCATTAGAACTCAACTCCAACATCTTTTTCTCAGGAATACCTTCCCTGATCTCCCTGATGGTAGAATTTTACTTATTTCAGGTGCTTTATCAACAGCTTAATACTGCATTGCATTGCATACTTGACCATTACACGATTACAGAAAAGAGATTTGGTGGTAAAACACTTATTTCACCTTTATTTCACTTAATTTCTATATGCCTGGAACAATCATTCCATATTACTATTTCTAGATCATTTCAAGAAATATTCTCCAGCTCATAAATTCATTCCTAGGCACATGGAAAACTCAGCCAGGACAGTTAATCCAATTCTTACATCCCATTTCATATTCTACTGATTGTCTCCCCCAGCTCTAAGTCCTTCAGCATTTAGGAACTGTGGTCTGAAGAGACATTAATACATTAAATAAATCAGTGAACAAGTACAATGTGCATCTTGTTCTATACCAGCCCGCTCCCTCCCTTCTTTCCAACTAAGAAATAAAAGTGACCTTTCTGAGATTCAAGGCCTGAGAAATGCTGGAGGTAGACTACAAGCATGAACATAGATGGGCGAATTATTAACATTGCCTTGCCGTAAAAGGTCCTAATTTGTGGTCAGGAAAGCTCATTTTTTTTATTGGTTTAAAAGCATGATGCTTACCCACAAAACAGTATGAGAAGAATATGTTATCTACTGCATTTTTTCCTCTTTCTCAAAGCATAATAAAGGATTAGCCTCCTAAATCTAATAATAATGATTTAGGCAAACAAACAAATAAACAAAAGGTTTGTTTATTGGTTTGTCTTTTCTTACAAATAATGCTACAGTAAATTACAAGATCCTAAAACTGGTTAAAAAGGTTTGAATAGGTTAAACAAAGACAAGAGAATATCCAGGGCCATCTGCAAACACTTGCTTTTAGCATCATGAGATATATTTGTGCGGGCTCACTAACTCCTTGTAAATCACCATCTTTAAAATAACCTCAAGAATCAAGTGGTACAGAGCACAATTCTACGAGGAAGGATTAATGGGAGAATTTTTACAAAGGAGAAAAGAGAAGTTAAGCTTATGGAAAATGCATTGTCCTAAATTTTTCTAATGCTGTATTGCTTTTATTAATCTTCTTATCCTTACAAGATTTACAATAAAAAAACAAAGACTTCAATGTATGTGGAGTACTGATAGTTAACAAGTTGGAAGAGAACAGTTTAATTTAGCATTGAGATAGCACAATCTTTCTCAGCAGAACCACCCAGCATAAACTAAAACTATTTTATGGGACTACCCCAAGCTACTAAAGGCCTGAGAAATTAGACAGATGTGATTTATTCCACAAGTATTCAGAAAAAGACCTCATCTAATACAAATGTAAAGAAAAGTTTTCCAAAAAGCTTTTGGGACCAAAGAAGAAATCAACATGATCACTGACTTTTAAGAATTCCAGTTAATAATCAAGGTAGGTCTAAACCTTTTACATAGATACTTTTAATTTTAACTCAGTGTGTTTTCTCTATTCTTTATTTACCAAAAACAAGTAAAATCCAACCAGAAGGCATTTGCTTTTGAAATTTCTCTTCCTGAACTATCAGAATTCATAGTTTCTGTTCCATGTTTGAAGTCTTACAAAGTAATGAAAAGTTACGCTTTCAATAATAGGCATACACATCTCATTTTAATACGAAATACTAGAAGATTTACTTTTTATTTTTCTCTCTTCTCTTACTATTCATATAGAAATAACTACTATAAAATCATATTTCCTAAGTACTTACATAATCATTGAACATATAGGTAATTAAACTCCTTGATGTCTCCAGAACATCACAAACTCTAAATTCTCCATTCAAACTAATTTTCTATTTCCATTGATGAAATATGTTACAAATCATATGAGACAATGTATAAGAAACACTACATATGTTTAAATTGTGGTGCTGCCACTTTACTAGCTGGCTTATCTCAGGCAAAAGCAGTAACCTCCCTAAGCTTCACTTTCATCTGTAAACTGGGAACCATTATGAGAAACAAGAGCTCTCACACTTAGAAAATACTTTTAAAATGCCAGCTTAAAACATCCCTAAAACATATCCTGACATCTTACTGCATACTTAAGATCAAAAAGAGAGAGACAGAGAGAGCAATACTGAGCTCCTGGACGGTCAGGGATGCACACCTGTCAGCTAAGTCCTTGCTCATCAAAGTATGTTCCATGAACCAGCAGTGTTTGCCTCACCTGGGAACTGGTTAGAAATGCAAACTCGTAGGTCCCACCCTGAAACACTGATTCATGATTCTTATTTTAACACAATCTCCAGATGATTCCTATCCCCATTAAAATTTAAGCGGCACTGAGCTAAGTGACATGCTCCTGTATACAGACTTTACAGCTTGTCTGAAAAAAATTCAGGTCTCAGCAAAATTACCAATGTTATGAATCATGTAGGCCACTTTCCAATGGTTAAAATCATAAATATTATATCTGCATATTATCTATTGTGCTATATGGACTTCAAATTATCTTTCCTGGGTTACTGAGTTTGTTGCACAAGTATTTGTGAGACATCTCTTTATAACTTGCAATTTATTTATAAGTGAGGGCCATTATGAAGGCAGCCGAGAATTTTTTTTTCAATGTAACTAAAGTATAAAACAGTCAATAACTCCAGATCTGAGCCTTAAATCCTAAAATCCTGATATGGCCCTATGGCTTAACCCAAATTCCAGAGACCAGGTAGCCAGTTCCCTAACATAGAGAGCATTCTAGCAACTGGGGTGAAAGGGGTGTGAACAGGAGCTGCAGCTATTTAGAAACAGAATCTAAGTAGAGGCTCTAGTATATAATATAGGTGAAATCTATACTGTGGCTCAGTGTGGGATTGCAGCAGATGTTCTGACAAATAGATATGTTACCCGCTTAACATTCCTAAATTGGAAGAAGCTCCATTCTTACCACCACCAACTCCAGGAACAATTTTTAAGGCAATTTCATGTGGTATTTTTTTATAGTGAAATATTTTTAAATTGGGGGCCAGATTTTGCATAAAAGAAAATGTGCTTAAACTGTACTCCATCTCAACCATCTTTAAACTGAAATGTGTCTGAATTGGCAGGGCGCAGTGGCTCACGCCTGTAATCTGAGCACTTTGGGAGGCCGAGGTGGGCAGATCACTTTAGGTGTTTGAGACCAGACTGGCCAAAATGGCCAAACCCTATCTCTACTAAAAGTACACAAATTAGCTATGCATGGTGGCTGGCACCTGTAATCCCAGCTACAGGAGGTGGAGGCTGCAGTGAGTCAAGATTGTGCCACTATACTCCAGCCTGGGCGACAGAGCAAGACTCCATATCAGAAAAAAAAAAAAGAAAGAAATGCATCTGAATTCTGCTTTATCACAACCGTCTCTAAACTGAAAAAGTGAATTCCTTTCTGTCCCTTCCTCATACTAAGCTCCCATATCATTATGTTTTCTTTATCTAATTCTTAATCTATAATAATTTTATACCATTTATAAATATGTACAGAAAACTGAAGGCCACATGCCATTTTCAAGGTAGCCACTGGAGAAGCCAGTGCAGCTGAGTTGTTGTTTTGTACGTTTGGTTGAGGACATGGGTGCTGTGGCGTTATTCCCCAGTGGGCACTAGGTTGTCCCTTTACCTTTACTGTGCAGTCGGGCTGTGAGAATTACTACTTTCCACGTAATTGCCAAAATCAACTTCTAAGATGCTTTAAATTGCATATGTCTCATTCTTCCCTATTCTTACTTCAAAATGCAATTTTGTATTATCTCAATTGAGAACAAAATAAGCTCATTTTTAAAACAATTACTTAACAGCACTGGAGATAAAAAGTTGCATTTTCTGCCTAAGTTAAGTGTTTTTCTTCTCTCTTAAATTGGGTCTCCTAAGGCCGGGCGCGGTGGCTCACGCCTGTAATCCCAGCACTTTGGGAGGCCGAGACGGGCGGATCACGAGGTCAGGAGATCGAGACCCTCCTGGCTAACACAGTGAAACCTCGTCTCTACTAAAAATACAAAAAATTAGCCGGGCGCAGTGGCAGGCGCCTGTAGTCCCAGCTACTTGGGAGGCTGAGGCAGGAGAATGGCGTGAACCCGGGAGGCGGAGCTTGCAGTGAGCTGAGGTCGGGCAAGACTCCGTCTCAAAAAAAAAAAAAAAAAAAAAAAAAAAAAAAAAAAAAAAAAAAAAAAAAAAAAAAATTGGGTCTCCTATGAATGATACCTAGATTATCGCTCTTTTGCTTTGGTATAAATCTGAAATGCTCTTACTTATTTCAAAGCCTTATGATACTAAGAAGGAGGACTAGCCTTCTGATCACCTAAAGAATCCCATTTTGGATCTAATTAAACTAAAGAGCTTCTGCACAGCAAAAGAAACTACCATCAGAGTGAACAGGCAACCTACAGAATGGGAGAAAATTTTTGCAACCTACTCATCTGACAAAGGGCTAATATCCAGAATCTACAATGAACTCAAACAGATTTACAAGAAAAAAACAAACAACCCCATCAAAAAGTGGGCAAAGGACATGAACAGACACTTCTCAAAAGAAGACATTTATGCAGCCAAAAAACACATGAAAAAGTGCTCATCATCACTGGCCATCAGAGAAATGCAAATCAAAACCACAGTGAGATATCATCTCACACCAGTTAGAATGGCCATCATTAAAAAGTCAGGAAACAACAGGTGCTGGAGAGGATGTGGAGAAATAGGAACACTTCTACACTGTTGGTGGGACTGTAAACTAGTTCAACCATTGTGGAAGTCAGTGTGGCGATTCCTCAGGGATCTAGAACTAGAAATACCATTTGACCCAGCCATCCCATTACTGGGTATATACCCAAAGGACTATAAATCATGCTGCTATAAAGACACATGCACACGTATGTTTATTGCAGCACTATTCACAATAGCAAAGAGTTGGAACCAACCCAAAGGTCCAACAACGATAGACTGGATTAAGAAAATGTGGCACATATACACCATGGAATACTATGCAGCCATAAAAAAATGATGAGTTCATGTCCTTTGTAGGGACATGGATGAAACTGGAAAACATCATTCTCAGTAAACTATCGCAAGGACAAAAAACCAAACACCGCATGTTCTCACTCATAGGTGGGAATTGAACAATGAGAACTCATGGACACAGGAAGGGGAACATCACACTCCGGGGACTGTTGTGGGGTGGGGGCAGGGGGGAGGGACAGCATTAGGAGATATACCTAATGCTAAATGACAAGTTAATGGGTGCAGCAAAACAACATGGCACATGGATACATATGTAACAAACCTGCACATTGTGCACATGCACCCTAAAACCTAAAGTATAATAATAAAAAATAAATAATAAATAAAAAATAAAAAATAAAAAAAGAGTCCCATTTTGGTCCCCTAGAACTGTGCTAGACAGTTTGATTTAATTATTATTGCAGATAGATTTGCATAACGCTTTCTTCTGAAAAGTCTTAGGTCACTTAAGCAATGCCATTATATGTTCAGAGAAATTCTTTTGAGAAAGTGTAATGGGACATGAAAAATAATAAAATCCACAAAATACATTTATTCAAGGATTTTAATAATGAAGAGAAATTACAATTCAGAGTGAAGAACTAGAAGCTGAGTACTCTCTATTATTTTTTAATAAAACATAATTAAATAGGCACAGTATAATGCCTTAGAGCCAGAGGACAGTATCCGTGTTACGTCTACCGGAAAACCCACTTTCATATCAGATAAAAGGGGAGGTCAATACATTCTTATGCCATCTGTGGAATTTATTGAAGATGCAGAACAGCAATTAATTTAACAATAATTTTATATGAGTGCACCAGACAACATTGTTTGTGGTAAAACAAGAATGTTTGGGCTTCCATTGACTATCTCTCATTAAAAGATCTCCCATAAATTGCCATTTTCTTGTCAAGGTTGCCTGGGAAAGAGAACAAAAGCCCCGCAATGCCTTTTCTAAAGACCTAGTGAAACCCAGAGAGACGTGCTGTTTTCAGGCTTCCCTCAGCACTTCCACCTGGTGCTCCCTCGCCAAAGGAAGAAAACATCTGGGACCATCTTCTTGTAGAATAATTTGGCAAAAACTGGCAATATTAAAAGTGTCATAGTCTTTGACCCAGCAACTCGACCCTTAGCAACTTACTCTATAGATAAAGCCTTAAGACTCCACCAAGATTATGCATTAATGGCTTCCTGCAATATTGTTTCTCATAACAAATATATAAATTAGTTAGAAACAATCAAAATATCTTTAGAGAGGGAAGAAATAAAATAATAAACTATATAGTGGAATAATATGCAACTATTTTTATTTAATATGAAAATATCTCCAATATATGTTATTAATAAAACAAAGCTCAGGAAAATGCTTAATATCATTTACAATATATAAAAAGCCTGGACAGGCAACGTGAGTAGACACATTAAAAGTCATCTGGAGGGATACACAAAAACCAGAAGTTTGGAGGAGAAAGAATAGGGAGGTTTTTATGTTTCATTTTATATCTGTTTGCATGGTTTGCAGATTTATTATATGCATGAATTATTTTTAATTAAAGCATTAAAAATACTGTACTAGGATTGGGAAGAAAGAATGGTAGAGTTAAACAACTTACACTACCCAGGACTAGCATACAGGACACAGCAGCTAAGTCACTGTGACATTGTAATCACTCTGTGATTCTGCCCTACATTTCCCTGGCATTCCAGCTCTGCTATGAGCTGACTAATTAACAGTAGATTTATATTTTTCTAAAGATCATTAAAATATATCACATGCTGTCTCAGAGTAATTAATCTGAAGGCTGTATTGTTAATTATTCTAGTTTATTAATATATTGCCAATTCAGTATTTTTCCACTGATTTGACATTTATCAGTTTTTATAATGTTTAAAAGGTAGCAGCATGCCAAGTGCCTTTTTAAAGGTTTTTTTTAATTAAGATAAAATTAATGACAGTACAGTATTTAGGAAGCCTACAGGATTATCTTGATGAAATCTCTCTTTAATAAATTTAGCTATTTGTCTTTAGAGAAAACATTCCCTATCAGAGGCTCATTATCTTAAAGTAATACACAAGTGAACTATTTTCTTGCCTGTTTGTCACATATACCTATAGAATTATAAAAGTGTTCTAATTCTATGATTTATTCAATGTTATTTCAAATACTAAATTAAAGTAATGTTAGTGAGAAAAGACCGTCCAGACCAAGGCTGGATATGTGATTTCCAGTGACACCATTAGCTTTCAGCTCATTCAATTTTTCGCTGTGTCATAAAATTCCTTATTGACTACAGACTTTCAAGAAATATTCTTAAAACAGCGCATCTGATACATAAAACAACACACCTTTCTTTTGATTGCTACTTCTACCTTTTTCATTATTACATAATTCCTCTCATTTTATATTGGCATTCTATTCATGCAGCCCCTCGTGTCTCTATCACACCAACTAATTTATAATTGTGTTCATGCATGAGAACCTCCAGTACATCCTAAATATTTCCCATGCTTCCAGCATTATTGTAAAAACAGCTATGTTTATTGGTTACTTTGTTTCAAAATTATTTTCTTTTTTACTGTAGCCTACATAAATTATGTTTTCCCCCTCTGTTAAAAACAAAAAAAAATTCTTGGTGAATTATATTCTGTTGATTTTTGTTGAAAAGAATACATGTTCAGAAACCTCTGATTCCATTTTATCATATTATCATCCAATTTTTAAAATCACTAAGTACTTGAGAAGCAATCATTTAGTCTCCACTACCCCTACTTTGCTATGCATTTTAAGGTGACAGGACCAGAATCATCTATATTGATGTGCAAATAAAATAAGCCTCCCAAATTACCACTTCTACTAAAAGCAAGAAAATAGTTCTTTGGAAAAGTATAAATAGAAAATATTTACTCTTACTTTTTATTATTTAATATTAATGAAAGCAGCCCATAAATATACAAAAAGGCACTCATCTTCATTAGTCACCTGGGAAATAACAAACTTAGGCTGCGGTACAATATCATTTACCGACATCATTTATCAGAATGTTAAAATTAAAAAGACTAAAAATGCCAAGTGTGGGTGAGGGTGTGGGGCGACTGGAATTTTCATACCTTGTTGGTGAGAAAATAAACTAATATAAGCACTTTGGAAAACTGTTTGGGAAATTGGTTTTGCCATAGAGTCAAACAGTTTTACCCTCTGACCAAATAATTCCACTGTTTTAAATATATACCCATCAAATACATACATAACTAAGGCCAAGAAACATGTAAAGAATTATTCTATGAGTACTATTCACATAGCCCAAATCGGCAAACTACCGAACTGCCATCCAACAATAGACTGAATTGTGGTATATAAACACAAATAAAATATATGCAGCAATAACTATAACTGATCTGCAGTGGACATCAAAATGATGCAATAAGTATGAATGAGATGCAGCTACATTTTTGATCCGCATCAATATCATTGATGGATGAGTCTCACAAAGGTGGATGAGTCTCACAAAGGTGGATGAGTCTCACAAAGGTGATTCTGAGTACAAGAAGCCAGACACACAAAACAGTACATAATAATGAGATATTAGTTCTGGGTTTCAATCTTGATTAAGATACGCCCACAATATTGAAGATGAGAGCGGCCTTGGAGAAATCAGGACACAATTTGAGAGAAAAAAATTACCGTGCATTACATACTATTTGATCTTAGTAATGTCACTTAATCTACCTGGCTTCATTATTCTTCTATAAAATGGGGATAATGAAACCATACCTCCCAAAAGCAAATGGCTGTTTCAAAGAACGCTTAAGGTCCTACGTAGCTTTAAAATCTAAAGCTAATGAACTAATGAGATCATTTCACTGCTTTGTAGTTTTATCAATAAAAACATGAGTGACTCTTTTAATAAAAACAGTAATAACAGTTAACATTGTTCTAAGTACTTTATATTTATTACCTATTCAATGCTTACACAGCCCCTATAAAGTAGATACAATTGTTATTTCCATTATACAAATGAGGCAACTGAGGCCATGAGAGGTTAAGCAATTTGACCAAAGTCTTACAGCTAATAAGTTGTGGAGTCAGAATTCAAACCCAGAAAATCTGACTTGTAACTCACAGAATTAACTACTCAATATGCAAAGATATTACAGTAAGTCCACTTTAACTAAACCAAGATGGTTTTTAAAATTAAGTTTAAAATAATCTGATGTCTAATCAGCACAGAGAATATTAAAGTGTAATCTATACTATATACTGAAACTCTGACCTTCCTCAACCAAAAGAATGATGATTTTTATTTATTCATATAATTCTGGACTCTGTGGAAATACCACTTAAACTAACTGTTACTACTAGGCAAATACCAACCAGTTCTGATGGTCACATTCACATTCCCTGTATTTGAGAACTCTCTAATAATGGAGGAAAGACATTACAGCATCAGTTCAGAATTGCCTCAGATTCCCTATTTTCATGAACCGCCTTTCCTGTGAAGCAGAGCTCTGTAGACAAGCCTGAATCTACAATCAATATAAATAAATAAATAAATAAATAAATAAATAAATAAATAAATAAAGGCATGCATCCATGTAAGAGCATTAATATTCAGAAAAATTAAATTGTTTCCTAAATTCAGTGACTTTCAGTAACATTCGATTTCCTAGAATTTCAGTCAATTATTTTCTGATAAATCTTTTTTTAAAAAATCTGGGTTGAGATTATAATTATGTACTTTAATCATATCTTGACCTCATTCTATTTCAGAGTTAAGGTCATCTAAAATATTTATACTTTCCATTGTCTACAGCTATCTTGAATATGTGTCACTAAATCTCCCTGTTTGCTAGTTGAGAGCCTGAGACCGGGATAAAGGATGTGGAGGAGATGGAGACTGAAAGGGAAGAGGATGAGTGCTGAAGGCAAACTCTGCCACCTAAGACTCAACTAGGATGCCAAAACACCTCTGGTGAGCTTAGCTACTGGTCGATAAAAGTAGATCACTTAGATTAATTATAAGAGATGTTTTTTGTTTTTATTTTTATAAAAAGGAAAGCAGGCTGTCAAAGCACAGCACTTTCAGATGGAACTTCTCTGAGACCTCTAACTGTGTGTTCCTGAATGGCTTGGAATTCTTCTTATTAGGAAGATGGAGATAATACATACTTATACAGCTGTAAAGATCAAATGAGGCACAAAGTATGTGTCTTGTAACCTATAGAAGCAATATGGCTTCATTATGGCTGTAATTACTATGGCTTTAACAATTTGGCCTTGGCATTCCTGCCTTTGGATTTTATCCTCTCTGTTTAACTCCAGCACACTATTTTAATGGTCCAGGCAGGAAATTAAGCCCCTCCTCCCAATGCTTTGTTTATGTAGATTCAACTAAAGAAAAGGCTTGGTTTCTTCTGACTTCTTTCCCAGAACAACAACCGTCTTGATATTCATCAGTATTTATATTCAGATAATGAGCTGGAGTTGAAGTTACTGAGGGAAAGCATAAAGGAAGCTGCAAAATAGGACTGCCCAGAAATGTGCAAACAACTCCGATGAAGCAAGCCTGAAAGCATTAAAGGAAGAACACCAAAAAGTGACTGGCCACATGCACGTGTTTCGTTCATTTCAATCTTGGCAGAGTCACGTTCAGCAGTTAGGTTATATGCTTTACCTTCCAATGGCTTTAGAAACAGTAAGCGATGAATCTCTTTAAGCTGTTTTCAATAATAATCTATTTTATCGGGTTTTGTCATTAAAAAGGCAGTTGAGCAGAAGCGTTTCAAAGATAGGATCAATGTAGGGTCTAAGAAGAGGGCTTATATTCATATTTAAAAGAGTAAAAAAATAGGAATTTACTTCTACTCCACTAAAATTAGATTTTCATAAATTATAACAGTGACACTACTGTGGAATTAACATAGGAAAATAAGACTGTTTCTCCTCACATGCAATGGTGATGCACACACACACGCACAAACACACATACAAGACATCATAGATATGTGTAACTATTGGCTTCTCCCACTTTAAATACATATGAAAATCTGTACTATTTAAGTAAGTCAGTCAAAGGATTACTATTACATTTATTTTAAGTGTTATTTGTCTTCTACAAGACTTTTCAGAAGCACGTTTTCTGGATATTGTCAGTGACTTATTTTTAAATTGTGCTTTGCGGAGACTCATTCCCAAAAAGAACCTCTAAGAATATTCACCATATGAACTAAATGCTTATTTCCCTAAGGGGAACTATCTATGGCTGTTTACTGAAATGTCTTGCTAGCTCTAGTAAAATGTTAAATTCATTAAAACTAAAATTTCAAATCTTTGAAATATAAGCAAACACAGGCATGAACCCTCTCTATTCCTCTCTATTCCATGGTACTTATCTTATATATCATTAAATGTGAACAGAAAGATAGTCACTTTATACTTATTATTTTTTAGCCATATCTAATGAGGGCCTATGGCTTTTTTTTTCATTATGTTGTGGTCTGCTCACTGATTACTCACTTCCAGCTTTAACTATTTTCTATACGAAGCAAATAGTTGGTTTTCAATCATTAACACCAAAGACTGCCTGAAACACTCTTCATTAATGAATCTCAAAACATTTTATCATTTCATTATGTCTAACCGCATGTTTCTTGGGAAGAATTCAAGCATTAGTCTGATTTAGTCTGCAGTTTACTCTTGGTAACAGAGACAAATGGTAAGACGAGAATTGAAATTCACTTCTGACGAATCTCTCACAATCGCCCGTTATTTCAATCAACCTGTATCTAATAACACTGACATCACTTAATGCAAATCTGTCGTATCCATGAATAACAACATAGAATTATGGATGAAAAGAAGGATAAAAGAAGTTAAAGCAGGGCCGGGCGCCGTGGCTCACGCCTGTAATCCCAGCACTTTGGGAGGCTAAGGCGGGCGGATCACGAGGTCAGGAGATCGAGACCATCCTGGCTAACACCGTGAAATCCCGTCTGTACTAAAAATACAAAAAAATTAGCCGGGCGTGGTGGCAGGCGCCTGTGTCCCAGCTACTCGGGAGGCTGAGGCAGGAGAATGACATGAACCCGGGAGGCGGAGCTTGCAGTGAGCCGAGATCATGCCACTGCACTCCAGCCTGGGCGACACAGCGAGACTCCATCTCAAGAAAAAAAAAAAAAAGAAGTTAAGGCAAAAAGTATGATTCCTTGCTATTGTATTATGAATATGAAGCCATATATGTATATATGGTCCTTCTTCCTTCCTCTTTCTAACCACCTACAAAGAAAACTATATATTACCACAAGCCTCCTTTTATTAAGAGAAGTCCTAGAAAAATGCAGATTATTTCTCACCAAGGAAATTAGCTAGTGACATGTAAGAAAAATTGTATTCAATCCTTCCTAGTTCCACTGAATCGACTTGACTAGGCTAATACAGTTTTATGAGATGGATTGGCTTCAATGTAAAGCCTAATAAAATTAAATATAAATGCATTCCTGAGGGAATTAAATCAATGGACTACGAAGCAACTTCCTGATTTTTCTCTGATAGCTTGTCACCCTCACCTACTGTCCCTCTCTCTCTCCACCCCCCTGCCACTTCTCCCCACTTTGTCTTTTTGAGAGTATACATATAAATACACTTGCATTTACAGAGCTCTATATATTCCACAAACTTTAAAACAACTCAGTTTTCAAGTATGTTACTACTCCTTTGTGGAAAAAACAGCTAAATTTTTCAATACTCTTTTCAACAAAGGTTTAAGTGAAGTCTTTTAAAGTATAAGAAACATAGAGAAGTTACTTCCATTATTTATTGAATGATCTAGAACCCAGGTAAGGGTAGTTACAGATGAGTCAAAAAGTATTTTCTGACATCAGAAGTGAACTGTTATATAATGACTGCTAAAAGGCAGAAAAGCTTCCACACACAGTGGTGTGAGCCTTTTTTTCCCTGAATGAAGGCCATGGCCCTTATCTACACTGGACAATCCTATAATAATGTGGACTTCTGTTGTTTGGGCTAATGGAACAGCATATCTTCTGCTGCTGAAGGCCACTTGTATCATGGATTTCATTGGTTATTGCAGCCGTGTGGACCATTCTTAACCTATTTGGGAGACACTTACAATAAATAGTACAATTAGTGAAATGCCTTCCAGTAAGTTTCTTACACATCTTTCCTACTACTATCACTATATGGAATAGATTACTCCAAGAAAAAATTGTCCTAATGGAATAGGGGCATAGCATTTTAAAATGGAAAAGAACTAATCAACCAAAACGGAGAAAGTATTCTTCCTTTATTCCATCACTTCTGAAAGCTATTTAGCTTGCCCAGATTAAACCAATGATGGGTGAATACTTATTAATACAGAGCTTTATTTTTCCAAAGAAAGTATTCATCATAAAAGTTATGCTCACATTTGCATTCCTTACAGCATTTGCCATCCACATACGCAAGAGCCGACTTAAGTGGGCAGTCAGGATTTGGGCAGATTAGAGTTTCACACTGGATGGTTCCATTCTGAAAAGGAAACAATATTTAAAGAATTTCCATGTTGGAATTTAGTAGTTTTCAAGAATTTTTGAATCCATTCCTTAAATTTTAAACTCTTCGTATGAAGAGAACTGAACAGGCCAATGCCAGGAGGGGAGGCGGTGCTGACAATCACCACAAGGAGGCGCCAAACTGGAGACAGGACCACCGCAAGGAATTTGATTTATAAAGGTGGCCAGAGCTCCCAGGTAGCTGGCTGCTCAGGCTTCCCATTTTATTGACTTCACTATACCACACTCCATCTTCTACTCAATTTAACTTTTGTTCCCCGTTTAAAAAATTTAGGAACATATCATGTTCCTGAATAAAAACTGTATCATGCACACGAACATGCACGCACGCACACGCACATGCACGCGTGCGCGCACACACACACAGTTCTGAACTACTTTTGATCTTTTTATATGCATGATATTCTGTTTTTAAATAAACTGGATGAACTTTGAGAAATTTTTTTAAAAGCCCAATTCACATAGATGTCTGACTTCTTTCCAGAAAACCAGCTTTAACAGATGAGTTCATGTGTAATTTAAAAGTTTAAAGCCAAACTCACTTTGAACTTTTCTTTGAAAATGAACATGTATTTCTTAAGTCATAATGCAATAAAATATTCTACTTCATTAGCGAGCAATTCGCAAAATCATATTTATTTAAACTCTATAATTTGTATTCCACTGTATTAATAAACTATTAGATTGTCCCAATCATTTAAACTCTATCATTTGCTTATATTGCTCAATCTGGACACAATATTTAATGCTGCATATGACTTAGTTTCATGAAAATGCATTCATGAAAACACAAGGGAGAAAAATCTCTGGAAATGTTAAGGATAAGAGGATAGTCTTCTTTAGGAATCACTTTACCTAATTTAAATTGCTAACTTCATGTGTGTACCAATGAACTTAAACTTTATAGTACTCCTAAACCATAACCATCTTTAGAAGCTAGAAAGTGTTTTTAATAATGCAACACAGTTCTTTAGATATGACCAGGTTTGTTGGCACTTTAGTGTTGTGTCTTGAGGAAATGGATCTTGAAATTTTCATGATTACATTGTTTTAATAAATTTTTAAAGAGTGGGAGCATCTGAGTTCCCTTAGTCTCAACTCAAATAGAAGCCATACCAGGCACGTGCAGTTCTTACAGCCGTCTATCCAGGACTCAAATTCTCGGTAGGTGGTTCCCTTCATGGTGCAAGTCCTTTCACAATAGCACTGATCCAATCTATTCATTCGCTGTTCAGCTCGAGACAGCTGTGGCACAAAAGAAGGGGTTTTACATTGTTCATCCTTCCAGCAACACAGAAATGTGAAACACTCCAGCAGGCATCTTTTTTTTTAAAGTATGTAGCAGTAATGATGGCTGTGCTCATCAACCACTTGCCATAAACATATTTAAGACTTTAATTTAATTTAAAAGAATGGGTTTTTTTCTCTCCTCTTATTTGTGATAAATTTGCTGCCTGCCTTAGAAACAAACAACATAATTTATAAGACACAAGTCAAAGGTTAATTCAAAACATCACTCAAATGCAGAGAAGCACTTTCCATTGAAAAGAAGAATGTTTAATTTCATTTATATGCTTATTCAAGTAAAAAAATAAAATTCAGAATTTATGTTGTATAAGAAACAAATCATACACCATGCAACACAACCATCAGGTAATCTGTAACTACTATACAAAATTGTAAGTCTAGTGAAATTGTAGGTAAACCTGATATGTGCTTAAGATATTAGTAAATAATCCTAGAACTGTAACATAGTGGTAGAAAGCATTTATGGGACCATTTCTTTGATACAATTCTTGTGTCTATATTCTTTACGCTGTCCTACTGCCTCCTTGCTTGTAATGAAAAACTGAATAAAAATAAATAATAATAAAAACCAAACAATAAATCCTCCTGTAGTAAGCAGTGTATAAATTAGGTAATCTGCCTCATTCTTGATTTACTGAATTATTTGTTATACAGATGGCTAGGGTTTTAATATTTATAGGCCCTTCCTTAAGCAGAGATTTAGATTCAGTCCTAGCAAACAGTATAGTATAAGAAGAGCCTCGAGGGTTAAAATCTATGGTTATAAATGGAAGTATTGGGAACATCAAGGATTTTTAAGCTTCCTCACTGTGTTTTTGAGTAGCTTTTACCTTGGCTGATGTTTTGGCTAAAATATCCTGTAGCTCCATGATTTTCTGCACAAGTCCATGGAAGTCATTGCAAGTTGGACAGGCTGGAATTACAAACACTACATTTGGTCAAGAAGCATTTATAAGGGGTTCAATCTGGTTAAGTCTATGCTGACAAGTAATATATGGGGACTCCACAGTGGAAGAACTAATAGACTTACTGCGATTAAGATCTGGGCACTGAGCAATAAATCCCTGGGGCATGACAAGTAATTGGACATCTTGCATTATACCCTGTGTGTGAAAAATAGAAAAAAAAGACATTACTTTCATTTACCCAGATTATGTTCAATGGTCAAGTTCATGAAGGAAAATATTACAGAATACACTCACTAAAATCCCTGAGTAAAAAGTCTTTGTTAATACATTATTTCCACTTCATACCAAAGGGAAAGAAATTCATCAGGCACAACAGATGATTACCCATGTATTCTCTTATTGATAATGTTTTTAAAGCCTTAAGATTAAATGTCAAGATATAATTAAGAGGCAATAGTTATGTTGTTTTGAGAAGTTATTTTTAGTTAGCCACTGACGGGCTTGAAAATGACCTTTAAAAAAATCAACCTGATAATAATTTCTAGCTTCAGCAACTCTGAAATTGATACCAATTTTAAATTAACTTTAATTATTGGAAAGAAAAGGATAGAAAAACTGGTCGTGAAAGCATGCTTATTTGAGCATCTCATAAAAGTGGGATCTTTTAAAACTAATTTCTCAATGTAAAAAGGACAATAGATTCATTAAACAGCTACAGCAAAATATAGTGATGAGTTCTTATGAGTACAGAAAGTTTACAATGAAAATTTTTTAAATGCCAGCTGGAAATGACCTGTTTTACATAGAAAATTTTATCACACGTTTATAGGCAAAATTTACATGCATACTTAGTCTTTAAGGTATAATTAGCTTCCAGCTTGCTGGGCTCCTAAAGCAAAGGCCAATGGTGATCTATCAGACACATCCAGCTGTCTCTTTTATCTGCCACACTCCCCCCATTTCTTCATGGCCTTTATACATTTTATTAAATTAATATTTTACTTTATCCATTTGAAAAATGCAAACAAAATATCTAATGATAGGGATAACAGTACCAACATGATATCAATATAATTTTAAACATACCTATAAAGATTTGCCAGTCAAATACTGGTCTCTATGTCTTGTACATGTTTAATCTGATTAATAGCATGTATTAATGTGAACGATAAATATTTAAGTATTTTTACTGTGTGGGTATTACTGCCTCCATTGTGTGCTTGGGCCTAGATTGATGAAGTAAATTGTGTACCAACTCCTATCACTTAGAAGCAGCAACATAAAAACAAGGCTATCATGTACAGTTACGTAGTTTGTGCACTGTACAACTCTAATGGATACTATTTATGGACTACAATAAAGAGAATGACCCCTAGAGTTGTACACATAATTGACACATGGAGATTTTGAGGCCACACTCAGGCTCCATGGGAAGGACTGTCACGATTAAATAGAGATGAGATTTGGGACTCACAGCACACATCTGCTATCCCTTACCTGGGAAAAGCGCATGGTTTTAGGATTTGCAAGCATGGAACCAATTTCCTATTTGTGTCACTTACTATCTGCCTATCTTTAAGCAAGTTACTTTACCCCTCTGTGCAGGTTTATGCATAATAAAACAGAAAAAAAAAATGACCCTGCATCAAGACTAGCAAGGCTACAATTAGATGGAATCATATATTTCAAGTATCTAGTTTCCTGGTAACAGACAATGCTTAAATAAGTTCCCAAAACACCTTTATAGAATTATAAACTTTGCTTAGAAAACAATTAAATTCACTGATATGTGATCTACCTTGAAATCTATGAGTTGAACTATCACTTATCATTGTTTGATTTGGTAATCATTCATTGGGCCACTTCCATGTTGTAGGGACTGTCATAGTCACTGGGGGAAAGTGATTGCACTACGGGCTTGTAGTCAAGCAATTCTCTGGACTTTATTTCTTCATCTTTAAAATATGGAAAGTTAAATGACATGTCCTTTAAAGCCTCTCCAATGAAGAAATTTTATGAAGTGTTGTCTCCAAGTACATACTAAAGGAAAAGATATAAATTATAACTGCTTTCTCTTTTGACAGATTTGTGCACGTGTGTATTCCTTTCTCACTTTCTGCAGTAGAAGGAGACCATGAATAATATATACTAAAAAGCTTTCAATCCACTATCAATATCTTTGTAAAAGTATCATCAAAGGTTATATTTCAGTGGTGGAGAGTTTATTTGTATGTTAACATTTTAGATTTTTATTGCTTTGAAAGGTTAATTCAAAGAATGACATGTTAACTGCCCTGATTGCAGCCTTGTGATCATTTCTGTAATATCTAACGATTAAACTCATTGAAAAAAGAAGAGAAAATAATGTTTGCTGGCTAAATAAAATATTACTGTTTAAAAAAAAAAGAAACAGACACAAATTTTCTAACTTACAAATCAAATTATTTTGTTTCACACCATAAAAAGTAAAATCTACTTTTTGAAACTCATTAGAAAGCATTTACATTTCATTCTCAGACTTTTGCCAAAAGATACCTTAAAATATCCATGTGCATTATTTCTCTGTCCTAGCCAAAATGTTGTGCCTAGAGGCAAGTCTGTGGAGGGCTTTTCTACTACCCTTTCATAAATTCTGCAAAAAAGAAACATCAAAGAAGGAACGTGAGTAGACAGTCATTTCTTAGAATCTTCCATTTCCTAAAATGAGGACACTACACTTACTTATTGCAGTCAATATGTAAAATCAAATGGGAAGCACTGATGGCTAAGGAGAGCTTGTGCCACTTGTCATCAGCCAAAATGTAAGGAAACACTTCCGTGTGAGGGCGGTGACTGCCTGAGCGGTAATGCAGTCTGACTTCATTCCGATGGCCACTACTTTCCAGTTCCAGGTACCTGCAGAGAGAAGAGCCACATGGGACACATTAAAAATAAAGTTCAAAAATGACTGAGGTGACCTCTGTCTACAGAAGGATGGAACAGATGTACTTTTCCTAGTTCTCCCACTAAGTACAACTAGACATCATATACAAAACAAACACAGAAGAATCTAGAAGATAGAGAAAAAAAGATATTCAGGATCCAAGGAACAATATGGTAGTGAGCTCAATGGGTTTCCATTTTGTGTCATATATCCTAGACATGGAGCTAAAGAAGCCTACAATCTGGAAATATCAATGAATGTAGACCTAAAAAATCCTCAAGATGAGCCTGCTTTCTCTAGCTGAAGAACAAAGAAAGGATCAGTCTAGCAAGACAGAAACTTCTAGATAATAATCTCTCTGTTCCAGTCAAACATCAAAGAAAACACTGTGGCCCCATCCCAAACCATGCCACACAAAAGCTAAGTGAGAAGCTTATATTTCTACCCTGTTCAAGCAGAAATGAGGTACCTAACAACAGAATAGTGTCAGAGAAGGCCAAGTTTAGAGCCAAGAATTTTAACCCTCCCAGGCAGTAATGAGGCCCCCCACAGCACTAGTGAAGACCATACAATGAGGAGCCTGGGCTTCCATCTCAACTTGGAAGTAACGAAGCACATTTCCCTTTCCCCACTGGGATAGTATCAAAGGAAGCCTACTGAGGAGTCAGGAGTTTTATAGTCATCCAGCAGTAATGAAACCACCCCCGCCACAGTGCCAGCAGAAACCATATAGGAAGCTGAAACTTCCCCCAACTCAGAAATAAAAGCTTCCCCCTCAACTGTCAACAAAGGCAAGTGGGGAATCTAGACTTCTACCTCCACCTGGCAGTAACAAGATGGCACCCTCCCTTCCCCTGCCAAAGCGGTGTTAGAGAAAGCTGGCTAAAACAGGCAGGTTAAATAAGATTCAAGTCTCAGAACATGATACAAACATGTCCAGGTTTCAGTAAAAAATCATTCATTATACCAAGAACCAAAGAAATCTCCAAATGATTGAAAAAAGAAAAAGAACAGATATCAAGACTAAAATGATAAGGATGTCAGAATTACTCAACAAATATTTTAAAGCAGCATTGACAAAAACAATTATGAAAAGACTTAAATGAAAAAAATAGAAAGTTTCAGTAAAGAAAAAGAAAAATGGGGAAAAAAAGTTTAAAACCAAATAGAAACTTTAGAACCAAAAAAATACAATAATGGAAATGAAAAGCTCAGTGGATAAAGCTAAATAGCAGAATGGAAGTGACCGTGAAAAGAATCAGTTATCTGGAAGACAGAAAAAAAAGCATCCAATGTGACAAATAGAAGATAGACTGAAAAAAAAGTTGAACAGTCTTAAAGAGCTGTGAGATTGTAACAAAAGATCTAACATTTGTATAACTAGCATCCAAGAAAGAGAGGAGAAAGGAGGCGAGCTTAAAAAACAATATTGAAGAAATAATGGCTGAACACCTCCCAAATTTGGCAAGAGATATAAACTCACAGATTCAAGAATCTAAGGAAACCCTAAACAAGATAAACTCAAAACAATTTTCAACTTCATATCAAGCCATATCATAATTAATCTTCTGAAAACTAAAAAAAAGAAAAAATTTGAAAGTAGACAGAGAAAATCTTGCACATTAAGTACAAGGAAAAATTAGAGTGACAGTGCGTTTCTCAGTAGAAACCATGGAAGCCATAAAGAAGTGGTAAAATATTTTTTATGTGACAAAAGCAAAAAGAGCTGTACACGTAGAATTGCATACCCAGCAAAAACATCCTTCAGGAATGAGGAGAAATCAAGACATTCTCAGATAAAGGAAAACTAAGAGAATTTATCATAAGAAGACCTACTTTAAGAGAACAGCAAAATAATGACCTCTAAACAGAAAGAAAAATATAAAATAAAAAGCTTTGAAACTTCAGGAAGGTAGAAAGAACATAGTATGTAAAAAAAAAAAAAAATGGGTAAATACAATAAGCTTTCCTTCTCTTTTCTAAAGTGTGTTTGACAACTGAAGCAACAGCTCAAAATTGAAGCAAAAGAGTTTGTGTCCTAAATGTATGTTAAACAATATTTAAAGAATTTATATTATAAATGAGTGAGGGTAAAGAAACATAAAGACAGCTATAATTTCTATACATCACTCAAACTGGTAAAATGACTATACGAGCAATCAGTTATAAGTTATGTATATATAAGGGAATACCTACAGCAACCACTTACAAAGCTATACAAAGAGACACACTCATAAACATACAGATAAAATGAAATTGTAAAACAAGTAACCCATGGTAAGAAAAAAAAAACAGAAAAATAAAACAAAGAGAGAACAAACATAAAATAAAAAATAAAGTGGCAGACTTAAACTCAAGCATATAATTTTATTCAAAGTAAATAGTTTACAAGCATCAATTAAAAGAAAGAGATTAGCAGAAGGGATTAAAAACCATGACCATATTCTGTCGGTAAGAAACTCACTTCAAATATAACTGTCTAGGCAGTTTGAAAGTAAACAAATAGAAAATAATATATACTGAAACTATTAATCAAAGGAAAGCAGAAATGGCTATATTAATTTCAGAAAAATATATTTCAGAGCAAAAATATCAAAGACAGAGATGCTATAAAAATGATGAAAAAAATCAATCCATTAAGAAGACATAACAATTCTCAACGTGTATTACCGAAAACACACAGCTGCAAAATATGTGAAGCAAAAACTGATAGAATTGAAAGAAAAAATGGTGAAATTCACAATTACAGTTGGAGACATCAACACCCCTGTTTCAACAATTATTTGAACAACTAGCCAAAATGTCAAGAATATACAACTCAAAAATGCCATCAACCAACAGGATCCACTCAACATTTATAGAACATGCCACTCAACAACAACAGAATACACATTCCTTTCAAGTTCCCAAGGGATATTTACCAAGACAGACCATATCTTGAGCCGTAAAATAAACCTCAACAAAACAACATTTTAAAAAATTTAAATCACTTAGAGTGTGCTTTCCAACCACAACAGAATCACCCTGAAAATCAATAACCAGACAATCTCCAAATGTTTCAAAACTAAATATATTTCTAAATAATCCACAGGTCAAAGAGGAAGTCTCAGGGAAATTTTTAAAAATACATAAAATAAATTAAAATTAAAATTAAATATCAAAAATTTCCAAAAAAACAGGTAAAGCAATACTTGAGAGAGAAATTTATAGCACTAAATGCATATATTAGAAAAGAAGATAAGTCCCAAATCAGGAAGCTCCCACCTCAAGAGCAAAGAAAAGGAAGAGCAAAATAAACACAAATCAAGTAGAAGTAAGGAATTAATAAAGAGCAGAAATCAATAAAATTTAAAAAAATAGAGAAAAATCAATGAACCACAAGCTGGTTCTTTGAACAGTTCAATAAAATTAATGAACTAACAAAGAAAAAAGAGAAAAGATATCAATATTAAGAGATAAACAGGAGATATCATTATAGACGCTGCAGACATTGAAAGGTTAATATGGGAATACTAAACTCTAGACAAAAAATTTGACAAATAACACAAAATGAACTAATTCTTCAAAAACACAACTTACAGAATATGAAACAGATTACTTGTATAGTCCTATAATTTTTAAGAAAAGTGAACTCTTAAATTTAAAACTCCAAAAAATTAAATCTCCAGGCCCAGATAGTTTCATTGCAGAATTTTCTCACATAATAAATGAAGTCACATGAATTCTACACAATCGCTTCCAGAAAGTAAGAGAGAGAAAAACTACTAAATTAATTTTATTTAGTTTATATTGCCCTGATACCAAAAAACAGATAAAGATAGTACAAAAAAGTAAAACCAAAGACAATATGCTTCCTGAGTATATACACAAAAACTGTTAACAAAATGTTAACAAATATAAATCAGCAATATATAAAAACAATGATATACCATAATCAAGTGGGGTTTATTCCAGGGATGCCAGGCTGGTCCAATATTTGAAAATCAATCCACTATACTAACAAAAGAATGAAAATTATTTTATCATATTGACTTATGCAGAAAAAGCATTTGACAAAATTCAACACCAATTCAAGATGAAACTCTCAGAAAAATAATAACAGAGGAGAACTGTCTCAACCTAATAAAAAGCAACTATAAATAAACTACAGTTAACATCATACTCAATGGTAAAAGACCAGATGCTTTCTCCCTAACATCAGAATAAGGGAAACCCTCTCGTTCCCACCATTCTTATTCAACATAGTGCTGAAAGCTCTGGTCAGTGCAAAAAGAAAAGAAAAGGAAGGGAAGGGGAGGGGAGGGGAGGGGAGGGGAGGGGAGAGAAGGGAAGGGAAGGGAAGAAGGAAAAGGAAAAGGAAAAGAAAGGAAAGAAAAGAAAAGAAAAAGAATACAGAATAGAAAGGAAGAAGTTAGAAAGTCAATATTTGCAGATTACATGATTGCCTACATAGAAAATCTCAATAAATCTAGAGGAGTTGGTACCATTCCTTCTGAAACCATTCCAAACAATAGAAAAAGAAGAACTCCTCCCTAACTTTTTATGCGGCCAGCATCATCCTCATGCCAAAACCTGGCAGAGACACAATAAAAAAAGAAAATTTCAGGCCAACATCCCTGATAAACATCCATGTGAAAATCCTCAATAAAATACTGACAAACCAAATCCAGCAGCACATCCAAAAGCTTATCCACCACTATCAAGTCAGCTTCATTCCTGGGATGCAAGGCTGGTTCAACATATGCATATCAATAAATGGAATCCATCACATAAACAGAACCAGTGACAAAAAAACATATGATTATCTCAATAGATGCAGAAAAGGGCTTTGATAAAATTCAACACCCCTTCATGCTAATAACACTCAATAAACTAGGTGTGGATGGAACGTTCTCAAAATAATAAGAACTATTTATGACAAACCCATAGCCAACATCATACTGAATGGGCAAAAGCTGGAAGCATTCCCTTTGAAAACCGGCACAAGACAAGGATGCCCTCTCTCATAACTCTTATTCAACACAGTATTGGAAGTTCTGGCCAAGGCAATCAGGCAAGAGGAAGAAAAGTGTATTCAAATAGGAAGAAAGGAAGGCAAATTGTTTTGTTTGCAGATGACATGATTGTATATTTAGAAAACCCCATCATCTCGGCCCCAAAACTCCTTAAGCTGATAAGCATCTTCAGTAAAGTCTCAGACTACAAAATCAATGTGCAAAGATCACAAGCATTCCTATACACCAATAACAGAGAAACAGAGAGCTAAATCATGAGTGAATTCCCATTCACAATTGCTACAAAGAGAATAAAATACCAAGGAATACAACTTACAAGGGATGTAAAGGACCTCTTCAAGAAGAACTACAAACCACTGCTGGAAATAAGAGAGGACACAAACAAATGAAAAAACATTCATGCTCATGGATAGGAAGAATCAATATCATGAAAATGGCCATACTGCCCAAAGTAATGTATATATTCAATGCTATCCCCATCAAGCTACCACTGACTTTTCTTCACAGAATTAGAAAAAAACTATTTTAAATTTCATATGGAACCAAAAAAGAGCCCGTATAGACAAGGTAAGCGAAAAGAACAAAGCTGGAGGCATCATGCTACCTGACTTCAAACTATACTACAGGCTACAGTAACCAAAACAGCATGGTACTGGTACCAAAACAGATATATAGTCCAGTGAAACAGAACAGAGGCCTCAGAAATAACACCACACATCTACAACCATCTAATCTTTGACAAACCTGACAAAAACAAGCAATAGGGAAAGGATTCCCTATTTAATAAATGGTGCTGGAAAAACTGGCTAGCCATATGCAGAAAACTGAAACTGTATCCCTTCCTTACACCTTATGCAAAAATTAACTCACGATAGATTAAAGACTTAAATGTAAAACCCAAAACCATAAAAGCCCTAGAAGAAAACCTAGGCAAAACCATTCAGGACACAGGCATGGGCAAAGACTTCATGACTAAAACACCAAAAGCAATGGCAACAAAAGCCACAATTGACAAATGGAATCTAATTAAACTAAAGAGCTTCTGCACAGCAAAAGAAACTATCATCAGAGTGAACAGGCAACCTACAGAATGGGAGAAAATTTTGGCATTCTATCCATCTGACAAAAGGCTAATATCCAGAATCTGAAGGACCTTAAATAAATTTACAAGAAAAAAAACAAACAGCCCCATCAAAAAGTGGGCAAAGACTAACAGACACTTTTCAAAAGAAGACATTTATGCAGCCAACAAACATATGAAAAAAAGCTCATATTACTGGTCATTAGAGAAATGAAAATGAAAACCACAATGAGATGCCACCTCATGCCAGTTAGAATGGCGATCATTAAAAAGTCAGGAAGCAACAGATTCTGGAGGGGATGTGGAGAAATAGGAATGATTTTACATTGTTGATGGGAGTGTAAATTAGTGCAATCTTTGTGGAAGACAGTGTGGCAATTCCTCAAGGATCTAGAACCAGAAATACCTTTTGACACAGCAATCCCATTACTGGTTATATACCCAAAGGATTATAAAGCATTCTACTATAAAGACACATGTACACGTATGTTTACTGCAGCACTATTTACAATAGTGAAGACTTGGAACCAATCCAAATGCCCATCAATGATAGACTGGATAAAGAAAATGTGGCATTTATACACCATGGATTACTATGCAGCCATAAAAAAGGACGAGTTCTTGTCCTTTGCAGGGACATGGATGAAGCTGGAAACCATCATTCCCAGCAAACTAACACAGGAAGAGAAAACCAAACACTGCATGTTCTCACTCATAAGTGGGAGTTGAACAATGAGAACACATGGACACAGAGAGGAGAACATCACATACCGGGGCCTGTCATGGGGAGGGGACAAGATGAGGGAGAGCATTAGGACAAATACTTAATGCATGCGGGGCTTAAAACCTAGATGATGAGTTGATGGGTGCAGCAAACAACCACGGCACATGTATACCTACGTAACAAACCTGCATGTTCTGCACATGTATCCCAGAAAGATTAGTATTGAATCCAGAAAAAAAAAAACTATCAGAACTAATAAGTTAATTTGGCAGGGTCATAGGACATAATATGACATAAAAATAATTATATTTCTACATGCTAGCAATAAACACATGGATACCAAAATTAAAAATACAATATAATTTACAATTACACAGAAAATTTAAAACTACTTAGGTGTAAATCTAACAAAACATAAACAGGTATTATATACTGAAAACGATATAACACTGATGAAAGAAATCAAAGATCTAAATTATGAATAAATATACCATGTGCATAAATTGGAAGACTCAATAGAGTAAAGAAGTCAATTCTCTCCAGTGTGATATAAATGTTTTAACATAATTCCTATCAAAATAATGGCAAAAAATTTAGCTATAGACAACATTATCCTAAAATTTATATGGAAAGGCAAAAAATTTATATTAAAATTTATATGGAAGGACATTTAGGCTATTCAAACCAAAACAGCTGAAATAGTTTTGAAGAAGGAATAAAGTAGAAAGAATCAATCCACCCAATTCGAAGACTTTATACAGTAATCAATACTGTGCAGTATGGGCAGAGGGATAGTCACATATCTCATATGGACAAAGAATTAAGAATATATGCACACAAATATGACCAACTGATTTTTTTGCAAAAGAGCAAAGGTAATCCAATGGAGAAAAATACAGCTTTTTCAACAAATGGTGTTGAAGCAACTGAACATCCAAATGTTAAGGGAAAAAAATTTTTAACTTCAGTCTCACACCTCATGCAAAAATTATCTCAACATGGATCACAAACTTGAATATAAAATATAAAATTTAAGAGTTTTATGATAAAAAAAGGATAAAATGTTAGGGATTTAAGTCTACACAATGAGTTCTTAGAGTTGACACCAAAAGCACTATTCATAAAAGGTAAAAATTGATAAACGACACCATGATAAAGGGAAACTTTTGTGCATTTAAGACCCTGTGAAAAGATGAAAAGACATGCTACAGTTTGGAAGAAAATATTTACAAATCAAATATCTAACAAAGGACTACTATCTAGAATATAAAAGAACTCTCAAAACTCAGCAATTAAAAAAACAGAACATGGGGAGAATGGTATCATTATGGCGGATGGGAGGCAGGACTAGATTGCAGCTCCAACTCGGAGGACAGAGCAGTGTGTGGAGGCTTGCATGATGAATTTTAGCTCCAGATCGACTGCAAGAATAAAGCAGGAATCCTGAGAGGACCCACCCCACGGACCCTCTGAAGGAAGCAGATTGTTCCTGCAGGACACCGGAGACACTCCAAACACTGAGTGCTCCAACTGTGGAAATGGAAAAGGGAGATCCTCTTCTCCCAAACACACACCCACACTGGGGAAACTGAAGGTCTGTTTGAGGGAGAAGTTTCCAAACTTACCTGGAGCTGAGTCAGTCTAGAGAGCCTAGTCAAATACAAGGGTAGAGGAAGCAGCGGGAAAGGCCCTGGGAGCTCACTGAGTCTCCAGGCAGGCCATTCCTGCCTAGCACCACAGGGATCCTTTGGGAGGGTGCCCAGAGGCATGGGGGAAGATGTCACAGGCAGAAGGAAATCTCCAGCTGAACTTTGTAACAATTTAAACTGGGCAAGAAGCCTCCTGGCCAGAACTTGAGGGAGGGGACAAATCTGGTGTGCAGACTCCATAGGTGGGGAAAGAACCAAAGCTCTGTTCTTTTGCAGCTGGGAGGTGGGTAGCCTGGAGCAAGTTCTTAAGTCCAGCTCACCCACCACCTGGAAACAGACTCGGGGCTGTTGGGGCAGGGCACAGTGGGAATAAGACCGCCCCCTTGGATTGCGTGGCAGTTCGGTGAGGCCTGTGACTGCCAGCTTTCCCCCACTTCCCTGACAACCTTCATGACTCAGCAGAGGCAGCCATAATACTCCTAGGTTCACAACTCCATTGATGTGGGAATCTCACCCCCAACCCCCACAGCAACCTGCCCAAGGAGAGTCTGAGCTCAGACATGCCTAGCCCTGCCCCCACCTGATGGTCCTTCCCTACCCACCCTGGTAGCTGAAGACAAAAGACATATACTCTTGGGAGTTCTAGGGTCCTGCCCACTGCCAGTTCCTTTCCATACTACCACAGCTGATGCTCTCTGGAAAGCGCCACCTCCCAGCAGGAGTCCAACTAGCACAAAAATAGAGCATTAAACCACCAAAGCTAAGAATCCTCACAGAGTCCATTTCATCCCCCTGCCACCTCCACCAGAATAGGTGCTAGTATCCACAGCTGAGAGACCCATAAACGATTCACATCACAGGACTCTGTGCAGACAATCCCCAGTACCAGCTCAGAGCTGGGTAGACTTGCTGGGTGGCTAGACCCAGAAGAGAGATAACAATCACTGCAGCTCCACAGGAAGACACATCCATAGGAAAAGGGGTAGAGTATTACATCAAAGGAATACCCTGTGGGAAAAAGAATCTGAACAACAGGCTTCAGCCCTAGACCTTCCCTCTGACAGAGCCTACCCAAATGAGAAGGCACCAGAAAACCAGCTCTGGTAACATGAGAAAATAAGTCTCTTTAACACTCCCCAAAAATCATACTAGTTCACCAGCAACGGATCCAAACCAAGAAGAAATCCCTGATTTACCTGAAAAAGAATTCAGGAGGTTAGTTATTAAGCTAATCAGAGAGGCACCAGAGAAAGGCAAAGCCCAATGCAAGGAAATCCAAAAAAAGATATAAGAAGTGAAGGGAGAAATATTCAAGGAAATAGATAGTATAAAGAAAAAACAATCAAAACTTCAGGAAACATTGGATGCATTTATAGAAATGCAAAGTGCTTTGGAAAGTCTCAGCAATAGAACTGAATAAGTAGAAGAAAGAAATTCAGAGCTCAAAGACAAGGTCTTTGAATTAAGCCAATCCAACAAAGACAAAGAAAGAAGAATGAGAAAATATGAACAAAGCCTCCAAGAAGTCTGGGATTATGTTAAATGACCAAACCTAAGAATAGTTGGTGTTCTTGAGCAAGAAGATAATTCTAAAAGCTTGGAAAACATATTTGGGGGAATAATTGAGGAAAACTTCCCTGGCCTTGCTACAGACCTAGACATCCAAATACAAGAAGCTCAAAGAACACCTGGGAAATTCATCATAAAAAGATCATCGCCCAGGCACATTATCATCAGGTTATCTAAAGTTAAGACGAAGGAAAGAATCTTAAGAGCTGTGAGACAAAAGCACCAGGTAACCTATAAAGGAAAACCTATCAGATTAACAGCAAATTTCTCAGCAGAAACTCTACAAGATAGAAGCAATTGGGACCTTATCTTCAGCCTCCTCAAACAAAACAATTATCAGCCAAGAATTTTGTATCTGGTGAAACTAAGCATCATATATGAAGGAAAGATACAGTGTTTTTGAGACCAAGAAATGCTGAGAGAATTCATCACTACCAAGCCACCACTACAAGTACTGCTAAAAGGAGCTCTAAATTTTGAAACAAATACTGGAAACACATCAAAACAGAACCTCTTTAAAGCATAAATCACACAGGACCTATAAAACAAAAATACAATGTAAAAAGCAAAAACAAAACAACAACAACAACAAAAAAGCCAAAGTACACACGCAACAAAGAACATGATGAATGCAAGGACACCTCACATTTCAATACTAACATTGAATGTAAATGGCCTAAATGCTCCACATAAGAGATACAGAACCATAGAATGGATAACTCACCAACCAACTCTCTGCTGCCTTCAGGGGACTCACCTAACACATAAGGACTCACATAAACTTAAAGTAAAGGCATGGAAAAAGGCATTTCATGCAAATGGACACAAAAAGCCAGCAAGAGTAGCTATTCTTCTATCGGAAGAAACAAACTTTAAAGCAACAGCAGTTAACAGACAAAAAGGGACATTATATAATGGTAAAAGGCCTTGTCCAAAAGGAAAATATCACAATCCTGAACATATATGCACCTAACACTGGAGCTCCCAAATTTATAAAACAATTACTAATGACCTAAGAAAGGAGATAGACAGCAAGAAGAAAGTTCAAGTATATATATATACACACACATACACACACACATATATATGTACACACATACACACACACACACACATATATATATATATATGATGGAATACTACTCAGCCATAAAAAGGAATGAACTAATGGCATTTGCAGTGACCTGGATGAGATTGGAGACTATTATTTTAAGTGAAGTAACTCAGGAATGGAAAACAAAACATCCTATGTTCTCACTGATATGTGGGAGATGAGCTATAAGGACACAAAGGCATAAGAATAATACAGTAGACTTTGGGGACTTGGGGGGAAGCCTAGGAGGGGACTGAGGCATAAAAGACTATAAATAGAGTACAATGTATACTGCTCAGTATAGAGCTCCTGCAATAATTCACAGGAGATATGATGGTGTCTTAGACCACGGTAGTAGTGGTAGATTAGTGGGAAGTGGTTTAATTTTGCATATATTTGGAAAATAGAGCTGATAGAATTTGCTGATATGGAGTTTTGAAAAACAAAACTAAAAAAAAATAGTGGAGTTGGAGCTTTTGACTCTAATGTTTTGTACCTGAGCAAATAGAAGACAAGAGGTGCCACTGATTGAGATGGAGACTATAAGAAGAGTAAGTTTAGATAAGGTGAATCAAGTATGTAAATGCAGATATGTTATATTTAAGGTACCTAATGAACATTCAAGAGGACATATGGAAAGGACAGCTAGATCTATAAGTCTGAGGTGAACGGAGGTCCATATGGGCATGGGAATATGGGGGTAACAGGCATATAGACCACACTGAAAGCCAGGAAGGCATAGGGATTCCCTAGGGAATTATTATAGACCAAAAAAAGGCACTTTGACATTTTGAGGAAGCAGCAAAGGAAACCAGTGTGGCCAAGGAGACTAGAGAAGAAAAAAGTGAGAGTGGTGTCTCAAAAGCCTGGTGATGAGGACGGTGCCTCAAAAAAGAGGGAGTGATCAACTGTAGCAAATGCCATTGACAGGTCAAGTAAGACGAAGAATTAATCTCTGGATTTAGCAAAATTCAGAGATTATGTTATTTCAGAAAACTTTTTAGGGGACCCTAAAGCTATTTCAGAAAACTTTTTTGGGGAGAAAGCTGGCTTAAAGTAGGTTCAAGAGAGAATGGCAAAGAGAAGAAACAGACAATAAATGGAGACACTTTGAAAGAAATGGGAAGGTAAATATTGAGAGACATGTCAAAAGATTTTTCTTTATTTTTACTGGTGAGAAATACTATACATGTTTGTATGCTGCTGGGAATAATCCTGTAAAAAAGGGAAATTAGCCAAAATTGAAAGAGAAAAGAAACTGGAATAAAAAAGAAGCCATAAAGTAAAACAGATTAACTTTACATTTTAACTACATAAAAATTAAATTTTTTTCAATGGAAAAGACACCATAAATAAACAACAAATGACATTCTATAAGACAAAATAAAATGCATAATACATCAGAGGTTAATATCCACAATATATGAAGTGCATCTATAAGTCAATAAGAAAAATCAACTAGATGGATTTTTCTTATTGACGTATAGATCTGCCAATCAGATTAGCAAAAATTAAGCAGATTAATAATATCCAGTGTCAATCATAATGTGGGGAAATATGCACTCTGATACATGATTTGCAGCAACATAAATTGATAAGAGCTTTTTTGAAAGGCAGCTTGGTGAAACTACCAACACCTTAAATGTGCATACTCTTTAAATGAGCGATTCCAAATCTAAAAATCTATCCTACTCAAATAACAGCACGAATTAGCAATGACATATGTAGAAGGTGCTCACAGATTTATTTAAGATAGTGAAAAACTGATAAATTCCAATTATTCCTTCATATAGAAAATGTAATACATCCATATTCTAGAACACTATGCCACTCTACAAAAGAATGAGGTTCTGACACGAAACAATACCATAGTGTACTATTAAGTAAACAAAAAAGCTGTCTATAATCACATTTTGTTTAACAAAACTCTGTATGTGTATGTGTGTGTCCGGACATATATAACATCTGTATGAGGTAAATTGATTTTTTTTTTTTTTTGAGACAGAGACTGGCTCTGTCGCCCAGGCTGGAGTGCAGTGGCACCATCTCGGCTCACTGCAAAGTAAATTGATATTTTAAGATAAAAAAGGAAAAGGTAAACCACCAGTCAAGAATATAAATTATTTAGAAATTACAAAGAATGAATAAAATACCAACTTGTTTGCTTTCTTTAATCCAAAAGACACCAACCAGAGAGTCCCTTTTATCTTCTTATTTAACAACAAGTATTCATTATTTAATCAATTCAACTAATGAGTTCTATAATAATAAAGTGTATTTGCATTTTTAAACAATAACACCAGCAAACACATCATCCCATTGCTAAATATCTGTCAGTTCTCAACATAATGAGGCAAGAACCCAATTGTTGCTATCATGTCCCCACTTTTAGAAATTATTAGAAATAACACCTGTATTGAATTCCTAAACCTAAGCCACGAAAAGTAGTCTTTAGTAACAATGAGGGTGATACAACACCCTACAAACAATAACAGCCCTAAAGGAGTTATTTCAGCAAAAGTTAAATTTTCATTAGCATAATTCACTCAGGTTTTTTAAAATAGATGAGTAATCCATCAAAAAATTGTGAAGAGAAAAATAAGTAATGATATAAAATACTTAGAAGTGTACCTGACACATGGTTAGTACTCAATAACATTAGCTTGTCATTAATAGAAAGGAAGACATGTCAAAAGGAATCAATCCATAATTCAATTCTGATATTTTTGAAACAGAATGTCTTCAAAATCAGTCACCATTAAAATGTACAAAACCATATGAATACAGGAAACTACCTGAAAATATGATAATTGTATAGTTGTAAGTTTTTATAATGAACACTGGGCATACTTTGATCAATCATTTTTCTAAAAACAGTCATATTCACTTCAGGAAATCCACTGTTCCCCACTGGATGGAGTCTCAGTAGGATACTGCCCTGGCTTCCCCCGTTGTCCCCTTCCTGCCTCCCTGCCAAGGCTCAGCATAGCAGGATGGTTGAACATCTAAACCCTAAAGCCAGATCACTGGGTTCACATTCAGGCACCCCTCCTAGTAATAGTAAGCTACTTCACCCCTATGTGTTTCATCTGGTTAATCCACTCTATGATAGTACTTGCCTCATTGGATTTTTGTGAGGATTTGAATGAGTTGACTTAAGAAAGCACTCAGAACAACACTCAGTACATACAAAATACTCAGGAAAAGTAGTAGATGTCAGCTATCATTTCCATTTCAAAAAGGAAAGGGCTCATGTCTTCCCTCTGTCTTCTCTTGGTACAATTGGAGGCAAGACCATGACACACCCTTCCAACAGACACGCTTTCCTGAGACAGAATCTGATGCAGCGCAGCAAGGAAGGGAGGAGCAGGTAGTACCTCCCTGTGCTGGCAGCAACAGCACCCCAGTCAGTTATGCTAAGGTCACTGCATTTTGCTTCCTGTTTACTGACCCATCGGGGTACCTCTCGTTATTTCCTAGCTCTAATTCTGGCATCCCAGCCTCCCATTAGTTCTGTAAACTGCCCTCCCATCTGCAACCTCCCCAGATCACCTTTCAACCAAGAGTTCTAACCAACACATTAAAATTATGACTACTGGGAAAATACGTAATTGGAATAAAATGTACCAATATTTTAAACATAATTGAGTGATAGAACTATGAGTAATTTTTAACCTTATTTTTATTATCCTTTATCTTCCCTTCTGTCTTTAATGAGCATTTACTACCTTAAATTGAAAATCACATTATAAATCCCAGGAAGATAATTTGTGACACTTGAACATATCTTGTCTCCCTGATTTGTTATTCAGAATTTTGAGAGTTAGCTGGAATCAGAAATAAAGTTCACCTTTTATAGTAATTTATGCCCTTGTTATTCAAATATCCTTTGCATTGGCAGAAATATAAACTAATTTAAGATTAGGTTTCCGAGAAATAGGCAACGGTGGCAGGGCATCATTCATTTTAACAACCTCCTTCATCATTCAATACCAAAGGATAAAAATAGGGTCATGTCTCATATGACAAAAAGGTTGCACACAACATGAAATGAGAATTTTTTCTGCTGCCTTAAATTAAGCCTAAATAGGAAAATGATCAGACCATCTCAGTACATTAAGCTACAGCCCAGATATAAATTAGTCACCTCAAGAAAAGCCACATGTACTTCTAGTGCCAAATATATTATCAGTGTAGCTTATGGATGGTACAATTGCAAAGTAGTCACATGCACAGGCTTTGGAATTGAAAACACAGCTCAGCCTCTCACTACTACCTGTGACCTAGGTAGATCATCTAACCTCTCAATGCCTCAGTTTCCTCACCTGTTCAAGAAGGATTCAATGTGATAATCCATACTAAGCAAGATGCCTGAAACATAGTAAGCACTCAGTAAATGATAACTATTTTTATTATTAGTCAATAATCCCAATTAGGCATCATTTATAAGGTCCAGATTCTTAAGGCTGATTCAGTGAATAACGAGCAATTTGAATATGTTTTTTAAGTGCAAGAATGCAGAAGCCAGGAAATAAACGAGGCAAAAACAGATTAATCCACTCTAGTGGATTAATCCAACTAGTGGATAGCACTGGGATTGCAGGGACTCTAGTATAATGAAATACAGAGTGAACTACAGTGGTAGGGCCAAAATTATTGTGAGTTAGGTCCTTTCCTCATTTATTACAGAAAATTGGCTGTTTCATCTTGCCACTTCCAGTAATTCTCTCACATGTTAAGGAAGATGGGAGAGCAAGTAGAAAAGAGTGCATTTTCTGGCATCTCTTATTAGAAACATTTTTCTGATATTTTTGTTAATTCATTTATTCTAATGGTATTTGTTCATTTGGAAGACAGTATAATGCAGCAATTTAAGAGGACTCAGAGTCTCTTAATCCTGTCTCCACAGTTTACTAACTGTGATAACAGGCAAGTTAAAAATTCTCTCTAAGCCTCAGTTTCCCCCCTCCCCATCCAAAGAGGATAATAAGAGTTGTAAACTTCTGATTATTTTAACAATTAAATAAACTAAAAGTTGTAAGAGCTTACTTTGCACAATTCTTAGTAAAGAGTAAGCACTCCATACATGTCATTATTGTGACAAATTTCCTATGATACAATTATACATTCTATTAAAATATGAGCAAAATTTCAGGATGGGTTTTAACTAAGTATGAATTTCATGAACAGAAAGTGTTTTAACAAGACTCTATCAAACTAATGGTGCTTAAATCTCACCTATGATATTCCTGTCAACATGATTATCTAGTTTGAATATATCCAGTGACCAACAATCACAACTTCCTGACACAGACCATTTCATTTTTAAATATTTTTTCTTACATTAAACTCTAAAGAAAAGAGGTTTCTTAATAATAACCTTTTAGTTTAATTATTCCAACAAATATTTACTATGGTACTGAGAAACTGTCAATAAATAAGGCCAAACAACACTGTAGCTTAAAGACTCTCAGTAATAAACACATTATTAAGTGAAAATTAGGTTTAGATGTTTCAAAACTAATAATAACACTACTATAAAAGTCTTGTTACAAGAAAAGGAATGCAGCCAAATCACTGAGGATAACAAAACTTTTTCATGAATAATATAGCTAGGAGCCAAAATTGTATCACCAAGAGATAAGATCAGTAGCAAATTGAATTAATTCATAATTGAAGCCCTAGCATCCAACATGATGGTTTGAATAACAACCTATCTTATTACCCTACATAACTGAGCTTAACATAAAATAAAAGGAAAAAATGGCCACTTGTAAATTACAGGTAATTTATTACTCTTAATGATGAGGCCAGCAAAACACAAAGAAATCCTAAGAAAGAACACTTGGAGCTATGATTCTGGAGATTATAATTAAGTGGCATTGCATATATTTTTAAAACATCAATTTTCAAAAGGTCCTATGTGAATATTAAGAATAGGTATTAAAATAAGAAGGAAAAGGTATAATAAAGTGCAGATAATAAGTGGGGTACTCCACAGCACAGGGGTAGCCAAAAGAGCTAAGGAGTTAAAACAAGCCATTGGATAAAGGGTAGTACCTGCTTAATGCTTAGCTTTCTCATTATCTCAACTCAGTTGTGACTGAAACCAAACAGGTAGAAATTAGAGAAAGACATGGAAAGAAAGGGTTCAAAGAAGTGGCAGGCTCAAGGAACATGAGCCTTCCCTGTTGTATCAAGGATGGTCATAAAAGCATACTGTTGTAAGGCTGGGGACCCACTGGGGAATACGGTCTGCTTTAATGATCTGAAAATGCACATAGCAAATGTGCAAAAAATTTGGCTGGCTCACAAATTTTACAAGGGTTTCATAGATTCTACAAAGTCCATTTATGGGCTTCAAGTTAAGTATTTCTGAATAATAGGAAATAAAAGCAGAAAGAGTGAAGGCTTATGGCTAGCTGCAAAAGACCTGACAACTTGGCCAGTTGTGTATATACATAAATATATAATTTTTCTGATAAAAAATAGTAAGTTGCAATTAGACAAAATTTCAGAAAATACACAAAAGGATGAGGAAGAAAATTAAAATCATTAATGGTCTGGCTGGCCTTTTCTGTATGTATCCTTTGCAATCTTTTTCATTTAACTGAATATAACTTTGTCTTTCCATGTCAATAAAGTAAACCCACATCCTTTTAAATGGATGTGTGGTATTTTGTAGTATAGCTGTATCATAATTTATTTAATATCTAATTTCCTATTAGTTTCTAGGTTTTCATTCTTAATAAAAATGTTTTAATACATGTTTCTTTTTGTATCCGTACAATTATTTTCTTAGAATAAATTATTAGAAATAAAATTGCTAGTTCAAATGGCATATATATTCAAAGGGATTTATATTATATTTACCTTCTCATTTATTCATTCAACAAATACTTTTTGAATGTCTATTTTGTTCTAGGCTCTGTTCTAGGAACATAGGAATATAGAAGTAAACCAAAGAGATAAAAACAGCAGCCTCAAATCAAGTAAATATGTAAAATACATAGGTTATGTGGTGATAAAAATCTATGGGAAAAGTTAAAGTAGGAAAGGAGAATACAGACTATGAGGGGATGATATTTAACATAGAATGACCAAGGAAAGCTTCATTGAGAAAGTGATGTCTAGTCTAACCCTGAAAGAGAACAATCACCCTGAGGCAGTGGCCTACCTCCTAAGTTCAACAAATACCAAAGAAGCCTGAGTGGCAGGAGTAGAATGAGCAAGGGACAGAATAGTAGGAAATTAGGCCAGAAAGGTAATAAAAGGCAGGGAGGAAGATCATTTAGGGCCTAAGAAGCTAATAAGATAACTTTGGCAGCAGGTAGAAAGCCACCAGATGGTTCTTTGAATTGAATTTCAGTATAATTAACTTGACTGCAGTGTCAGAAACTCACTGTATGGAGAATGAGGAGTTGCAAGGGCTAAAGCAAGGAGATGAGTTTGGAGGCTACTGCTAGTGGTGGCTTGGACAAGCTAGGGTGGTGAGAAGGGTCAACTCTGGAGATGTTTTAAAGGGAGAGCAATAAATATTTTCTCAGGATTAATGTGCAAGTGACAGATACTGAAACACTTCAAGGAGTTTAGCCTGAGCATCTGGAAGAAAGTAGCTACCATTTGTTGAGATGAGATGGAGAAGACTCAGGTTTGAGAAAGAGTAAGCTTGAGGAAAGTGATAAATTTGACTTCTAACATGCATAGTTTGATATTCAAATTAATTATCCAAAGATACTTAGACATCTAATGAAGGTGCAGTTGGGCCACTGGATACATGAATCTGGAGTCCACGGGCAAAGATCAAGACTAGAAAAAAATAGGAAATCCTTGTTTCACAGAGATGCAATTTAAAGCTATTAGGATGAGATCATCTAGGAAGTGAGTAGACACTGCATAATGAAGAGGTCTGAGCCTCAAGCCCTGGAACAGTCCTACATTGAGATGTCAGGGGTGTGAGGAGGAATGCATTAATGGACTAAGCAGTAAATCCAGAAGAAGGTGAGCTGTGAAGCCCAAGTAAAGAAAGTGTTTGGAAGGAGCAAATAATCAACCTAACGAAATGATGCTCAAAGTCCAATGGAAAGAGGATTCAGAATTGCAAAATGGATTTAGCAACATGGACATCAGTGGTAACCCTGATTTAAAAAATTTTTAGTGAAGTAGAGAGAGCAAAGCCTGATTGGAGTAGGTTCAATAGTAAGTGATAGGATGGGAATTGGAGACAGCTAAAAGGAACACAGAAGGCAGTAGATTACCAGTTTCTAGGTTATATGCAAATGGAGAAAATCATGCTGCCAAATTAATCACTAAAGTCATTGTACACCAAGAGTATAACAGGTGACTCATCCACACATTTCATCAGCGATGGGTATCACTGCTTTTCCATGCGTACACACACACACACACACACACACACACATATTCCTATATCCAACCATCTCACTAAACCCTCATATTAATTATAATGTAAACTTTCAGTCAATTCTTGTAGGTTTATTAGTAGACAATTTTAATAATAGCAAATATTTGGCTTAGAAAATTTATATTCATATAGCTATTTAAAAACCCTACTTTAGTCTTGTTGTTTCATACATTAAATACACTTCTGGAGTTCATCTGAAGAATTTTAGTAAGAATGTTAGTGTCTCTATTTATACTTTACACTGTCTTATACTTGTGTGTGTGTGCACATGTGTGCACATGTAGTTGTTCCATACTCAGATTTTGGAATCAGGATTAAGATCACTCTGAGAAGTGAACTAAGAAGCATTTCTTTTCTTTTCCACACTCAGGAACAAATTTTATAGCATAAGTATCTGTTCCTTGAAGGTCTGAAAAACTCAACACTAAAAAAATAAAGTTAAGGTCTAATGACTTCAGGATGAAAGGATGAAAAAATCCAATTCTTTGACAAATTTTTATTCCATTATTCCGTCTAGGATGGAATTCCTAGACGGAATGATGGAATAAAATCATCCCATCAGATTTTCTGTATTATTTTTGAGTTGGGATTCTAATTTGTGATTTCATAGAAAATCATTCACTACATGTAAATTTTCACATCTATTAGTATAAGGTATAAGAATTTGAAATAAATATCGCTATTTTTATTGGTGGACAACATCACTGTGCATAGAAAAAGCAAAATATTCTACAAATAAACTATAGAATTAACAAATGAATTTAACAGGCTCACTGGATAAAATATCAATGTGCAAGATCCAACTGTATTGCTAACAAATAGAAAATAAAATTTCAAATTATGCCAATTAAAATAACATCAAAATATCAAATATCCAATAATTAATTTAACAGAAAATATGCAACAACTCTACAAAATGCCTATGAAACAATACTGAAAGAAATTAATGTTCTCTAATGTAAATATGTAAGTCATCCTTCAAATTTATGTATAGATTTAATGAAATCCCAAACAAAATTTAAGCTGATTCTAGAATTATAAAGAAACGTGAAAAATACAAGTACATATATCTAACATAATCTTGAAAAAAGCAAAATTTGGAGAACTTATACTACCACATCTAAAATTATTAAAAAGGTATAGTAATTAAATTGTGTAACATTGGCACATGAATAAAAAAGTAGACTAATGGAGCTGTATAGATAGTTTAGAAGCAGTTTTACACAAACAGGGTCACCTGATTATAGCAAAGGCATTGTAATGCACAGAGAAAAAAACAGCTGTTGAAAAAACTGTGAGGGATCGGGTGGCTGTTCATATAGGGGAAAAAAGAACTTTGCAAATGATTTCCACTTTTTTTTTTTTTTTTTTTTTTTGAGATGGAGTCTTGCTCTGTCACCCAGACTGGAGTGCAGTGGCAGGATCTTGGCTCATTGCAACCTCTGCCTCCCGGGTTCAAGTGATTCTCTTGTCTCAACCTCCCGAGTAGCTAGGACTACAGACACGTGCCACCACACCTGGCTAATTTTTTGTATTTTTAGTAGAGATGGGGTTTCACCATGTTAGCCAAGATGGTCTTGATCTCCTGACCTCGTGATCCACCCATCTCAGCCTCCCAAAGTGCTGGGACTACAGGTGTGAGACACCGTGCTCGGCCCGATTTCCACTTCTTATTTATCACCCATGCGTATGACCTTTGTGCAATACCGTAAGATCCCACTTCCTGAAAACTCAAGGCATCAGTTTGGAGATCAGATTCATTATACCCCAATCTTGATGGCAGCTGCAAACCGGTTCTGCCTCTAGTCCCTGCTGCAACTCAACGGATGTTAATGATATTTGAAAAAAATTAAGAAGTATAACCCTCCACCAATTCTCCAAGTTGGTGTTCACTGAAGTATGGTAGGTTGAGAAAGGGTCAACTGCACTCTTTCCTTCTTTCAAAAACTCTTCCATCTTACTACCACTTTATAATATATTATATTCTTCTAATGTCCGAAATGGTCATAATTTTTCCACAGAATACAGATCAGTATATTAGAGAGAAAAATTAAGAGTTTGATCATAAATATAAGTACTACTGGTCCTATTCTGAAGGGTTTTCAGGTGTGTAGGGGGGATGATGTATTTAATACAGCTAAGTTATGAAACACATTTTATTCCAAGGCATTTATTAACTGGGGTGTCACCTTACTTTAATTGAAAGATGAAACTCCTACCCAAGAGTTATTTGTAGAGGCTCAAATAAAATATGAATTTCTTTCTACATTATGTTTAAACATTATGCTACTTATCTACAGAGAAGAAGTGGAATAAAGTGATCCCTGGACCTGTGAAACCATCTGTCATAGGTATTAGTGGTCAAGTAGAGTTCAAAAATATAGAAATTGAATTTAATTGTATTTAATCACCAAATCCTTAGAATACATTCACTCTGATATGAAAAGATATAGAACTATACGGACACATTAATTCCACAAAGGAATAACACGCTCATTCAGGAATCATTAGTTACTTAGTCATTTGGCATATAAGACACTACTATGTACTTAATTTTACTTTAAAATATGGTAAATATGTCACATTTTAGTTCTGAATTTGTTTACTCAAGTCAATCTCTTAATTTTGTGAAAAATAATAAAATTCATCTTTTCTGGATATAGTTTTATCTGTTAGAGAGGTTTAAGTCAGCTCTGCCTGAAGTTAAAGGGAAGAACTTGGCGATATCTTAAAATCCAATCTATACATAAATTAAATACTATTGTGAATTGAGATGAGAGAGAGAGAGAGTTCCCAAGAGAATACGCTAATCTTCTCTTCAATTTCCAGATCCCTAAGTGGTTTTACAAGCCTATGAAGGGATGACTGCAATTGCACGCTTTCAAAGAACAAAGCATTTTTAGGAAGAAAATAATATTCCTAAAATGGTAGCTTTTCATCTTCATCTTCACCTAAAAATGATCCATGATACTTTTACGGATATGTCCGTCTGGAGTGAGTAAGTGACTCTCAAAGCCCCTCAATGTCCTATGATTTTATGCAGTATTTCATTTGGCTTCCAACCTTTCTCTTAAGTTAACAATTTGCTGTCCTAAGATGCTAAAAATCAATAGAAATTCTTTAGACCAATAAAGCTTGGCCTGTGTAGGAATTTTCAACAGCTTTATAGGTAACATATTCTGAAGCTACGGGCAGCAATAAAGGAAAAGCATTGATGCATGCAAGACAGCTAGAAGTTCTAGGCAGACTGTATTTGAAAGAGAGAACAATGTCACAGGGGAGAGAGTAAGCTGTCAACACTGCATCATCTGTTTTCTGACATGCTTCATGGGTCATCATGCCTCCCCTGTTGTTCAGTATAAATAAGAGCCAAGGAAGAAGGCAACAGGATTCATAGGCCACCAACTGAGGCGACATTTTGATTGTAGTGAGCATATTACCTCAGGAGTTCCCAACTGAAATGGTTACAGAACATCCCTAACTAGAGGAAACAGAACCAACCTTCCTAAATTGTAGCTATTATAGAAATGCCAAAATGCTAGAAATCTTACTTTCAAGTTTTGCCATTAACTTTTTATGGAGAGGCAGTTTGAAAAATTAAAAGACAAAATAGTTACCCAATAATGTAGACCATGATTTATTTACATTGCCTCAACTTTTCAGTAGGTCATGGTGATGCTGCTGAAATAAAGAAGTAAATTGTGTGAAAGATTTCTGGCTAAAAACTTTTAGTATAAATAAAAAAGCCCAACAGAGAAAAATATATGATGATTATTATTATCTTCAGACCACTATAAAACAATAGTGTTAATCTGGTCATTAGAATTTTTGAGCTTTGAAGGAAGTAGAAAGCTCATGGTGCTGCTCTAAAACAAGCAGTCGAGAAGTTGCCAAGATAATAGTTAGGACAATGGGCTGTAATGCCAAGCAGACTGGTTCAAATGTTGATTCTGTCACTTATTGTAACATTGGACATGAGACTACATCTCTCAGGGTCCCATTTCCTTGTCTATAAGATAGGAATAATAATGGTACCTACCTCCAAGATTGCAGTGAGCATCTAATGAGATTAATCCATGTAAGGAATTTAGGGAACTGCCTGACACAGGGTAGGCACTTAAAGTGTTAACCCTTGCAATGAAGGGAAAACACTTCCATGCACCTAAGAAGTCAGCCAGCTACCACAAGACCTGATATCAGCAGATGCTCTGTACTTCTCATTCAGTCATTTAGTTGGCAAATATTTATTAGCCATCTATATGAGATGTACTGCACCAGGCACAGAGGATACAGAAAAAAAAAGAGACAAAGTCCAGGTACTCAAGGAACTTCTCATTTCATCACTTGTCATTTTCTTGAATCAACATTCCCCAGGATAGTAGAAAGCCTTCCCTTTTCATATGTAGAGTTCCTGTACTTCTGCCCCATCTTTATTTTACATCACAAGGCATGTTTGTACTGTTTTCATATTTATCAGTTCATATTACTCTACATTATTGAATCCACTTAGAAATGGAGAGTTTAAAAGTAAGCACAATTTTTCTTAATGTGATTGAGCAAAACTCCTGCAATAGATCTTGAATTCTGATAAATCGGAGGTTGAAAAGATTCTGTCGTGTATTTATTTCAGTTACTGGCTAGTGGAAAACATGAAGTTTATTTTTAAATGAATAAAACATACATTTTAACCAACTATAAATATTGAAAAAAACAAGGCTCCATTTCACTTATTGCTTACCAATAACTAAATGAAATAAAAAATTTGAAAAGCCATAAATAGAAGAGTCATATCAGGATGAATGTAAATGCCTTTTAGCAAAATATACCTCTAATATATCATATATATACTCTGATCGTGTTTTCATAAACGTATGTGATATATCAGTTCAATACATGCAATACTGTATATAAAGCTATCAAGAGAAAGGTAGAAAAGCTAGGCAAATCATCTTTATGGAAATAAGATGTTATTTTCCCTGAATTTCATTCAGTATACCTAATTACATTTCAGTAAGAAAAAATATAGCATTTAATTTAAATAGGCCTTACATGGTGAATGCTGATATGCATTGGAAATAATATGTAAAAAAAGTTTGCGTTACCATTTTTTAGGAATACACTTTTACATAAATATATATTCTCAAGTTGTTGATACTACCAGAATATGAATAAGAGTAAGAGTAAAAGCAAGTGTCAATTTTCAATTTTATCATTTTATCCATGTCACTAAGAAGCAATAATATCTAACACAGGTGGGCATGGTCAAGGGATGTAAAGGCAGGTGGGTGAAGGTCTGATGAGGATCAGGATATTGGAATAAAATTAGAATTTCTCCCTGATAAAACACTAATCAAAATCCAAAGGAAAAAGTAATGAGGAACTTTTCAGTTCACCAACTTGACCTGGTGAGAAAGGATAACATCACCAGTGGTAGGACAGGTTGACATAGTGTGCCTCCAGATGTGGTATACTAAGAAGAATCATCATCATTTCTATGGGTTTCCTGACAAGATGAGTAACAAGTAAACATTGGACAGACCCAGGTTGAGGCCCTACAGAATGAGAGGCCTATACTTCCAAGACCATAAAGGATATCAGAGACAGGAAAAAACTGGAACTGCTCCAGATTGAAGCAGAAGCTGGTAAATGACAACCAAATGCAACATGTGTTCTTGGCTAGAATCCTGGGCCAAGAAGAAAGCGTTTAGATAGTTGGTGATGTTTGAATGGGGTCTGTAGATTAGATAATATTGTAATGTCAATGTTGATTCTTAATTGGAAGGTTATATGTTGGCTATATAAGAGTGTCAATGTTTCATAAAATATACACTAGAGTATTTAAAGGTGATGAAGTGTCTTGTCAGTAAATGGCTCAGAGGAATAAGAGATGGAGGGTGATGAAGCAAATGAGCTATAAAAATATTTAGGGAGTTCGGGAATCTGTTATGGTGAAGTTCTTTGTAATATACTTGTAACTTTTCTGTAGGTTTGCAGCTATTTCAATTTTTTAAAATTAAAAGCAAACATTAAATTAGGAAAACTGATGCATACATGCTGCATATATGTGATGGAGCATAAGTTGATATCCTTATTATATAAAGCATTCTCACAAATAAGCAAGAAAAATAGCAAGTCTCATTTAAATGAAAAATAATATTTAGAAACTATTCATCAATTCAGACACAAATAACTTACTAACAAATATATTTCCAAAATATTCAAATTCACTAATACTCAAAAATTAGTAAATTTTAAAAATTATAGCCAGTTTTCAGATGTTATATTAGCAAAATTTATATTAAATATAATGCTCAATGCTTGAAAATGTGCATAGTTTAAGTGTGTAGTTAAAAGTGTAAGTGTGTAAGTATATAGTTTCATATTTAAGTCATTTGCAAAGCAAACATTTTTCTTGTAATTCACTTAAAACACATATCTTACTTCACTTTTGGTGCTGTTCAGACTATTTCTACTGGCTGAATTAAATGGGTTTAAGCTGAAATATTCAATAATTCATGTATTCTGTGATGCATTCAGTATCCTCAAGAATGTGTCATCCCACAATCAAGTGTAATTTTTACAATACCTAGAGTTTTAAATAACCAAAGGTTAAAGTACAAAGGAAAGATGACAGCATGTCAATCACCTTCTTTCAAAATGCTCAGTGAATAAAAGTACTAAAAAAAAGGCAAACATGAATGACTTTTATTCAGCTGTTATGAAACATATCAATACATCACTTCAACCACAAAAATGTAAGACTTCTCTCCAGAATCAGTGGAAGTGGAGTGTACACAACAGCAAGAGAAATAAGATTTTTTAGGTAATGGAGATAACATAAACTCCACTGTCAATTAAGACACCAAAACAAGATTTCACATGGACTTTTTAAAAAGGTAGACACTTAATCGTAACTAAAGTAAATAGCGAAATAAGTTAAAAGTTGAATTCTATTTCCTGTATAGTAAACTGTAGAAAAAAATTATAATTTTTAAATGAGCCCTTTGTAAAATTATTTTAAGCAACTGATCAAGGGCTTAAAGAGTATTTGTGAAGTTTCACATCGACATGAAAAGACAAAAAGAGATGTACTGTAATGCCAAAGAATTAAAATTTATTACAACAATCCTTCAACATTCATTCTGGAAAAGAACATTAAAATGTCACTGTATATGAATGTATGGTAGATTAAGAAAAGAGAATTAAATGAACTTTCATGGCACATCAAAAATTTTGTTATTATACTCTGAGTTGCATCCAAAGAATCCAACTCTGTCACTAGGGAAAAGAGAAAGCAATTTAAATCCTGTGGAAGATGCTACTTTTGATACAAAACAAAATCCATTTTTCTAGTAATACATCAACTTAAACATCTTTTACAATTAGAAAATATAATAGAAAAGTAAATAACCCATCACAGTAGCAGTATAATACATAAGGTTCTTAGGAATTAAAATAACAAAATATGTATATACACTCTATGTAGTAATTTCAAAGAAGATAATAGAAGACATTAAAAAATGTAGAGAGAAACCATATTACTGGATTAGAAGACTGAGTAATATAAAAATGTTACTACATTAACCCATAAATGTGATGCAATTTCAATACATACCAATGACATTTTTTTCATAGAACTTAAACTGATTCTAGTTATTCCCAAGAATGAAGTTTCAAATGCAGCAAAAATTTCTTAACAGGAAGAACAAAGAGACTTGAGCTATTAAGTATCAAATCTTATAAAACTATATTAATCAGGATACTGTAGTATCTCTGCAGAAATCAACAAATAGGTTAGTAGAATAGAAAACAGGGCCCAGAAACCGACTTCAGCATTGATGGAGATTTGAGGTGACATTACAAATCAGTGAGAAAACAGTGAGCTGTTGAAAAAATTGCACTGGGGCCACCAGCTTCATTGTGTTAGATATTGCACTGAATATCTACATCTAAGTAGATACCTTAGATACCTACATCTAAGTCCAAAATGTCAATTTTTTTCTTAGGCATTAAAGGGCATTAATTTAATGCCCCCTAAAGGGCATTAAAATAGAATATCTGTTTAATATCGTAAGGCAGGATGGACATTTAAACACAGATGTACTATTATACCTTTCCAGACCCACAATTAAAAGATCAATAGGAAACTAATCAACAGTATTTGCATTTATGCCTATATGTAGTATTAATTGCAATACCAAATATTGTGCTGAGACAATCATTCCCTCACTAGAGTAACACAAACTCTCCAACACCCAAAGGAGAATGTTAAATAGCATCAAGGATAGATTTGTTTTCTTAAATGTAATAATTGCCCAAAATTGTAGTAAATTTTGTTTCATTATATATAATGGACCATGAATTTCTCATACAAGATTTTCTTTTTCTTGAATTTTTGAATTAGCCTTCTCTTTTTTTATATATAGGAAAAACATTATTTATTCACTATGTCATTAACATAATTCCACCCTTAGAGACAGAAAGTATTGACTAGACTGCACATCATTTAAGGAAATTTAGTACATAAAAAAACCATAAAAACTTAAAGGAAATTAAAAATATAGATGATAATGAATTAATATCCTTATTAAGTGGAGCTCATTTATAAAAAAACATGGAAAATTGACAATGTATATACATAAGCAATTTATAAAAGAAGATATATGCATGGCCAGTAAGCATATGAAAAGGTATTCCACCTCATCAACAAAGTGTTACTTCTCACCTTCTGAATGGGCAAACTTTTTAATCATTGCTGAAGAAAGTAGGTAAGTAGGCACTCTGCTGATGAGAATGCAACATATTAAAATTTGTTATGAAATATGTATTTCATATACATAGTATGTAGAAAATTACCCATACACGTACATATTTCATAAATATTCACCTATATTTGGTGTGTGTAATTGTACACATATTAAAATCTATACTTGAATCTATATCTATATATCTATCCAATATCATAAAATCTATAAGTACATACACACAGTGCATATAGAAATAGCCATACTGGATTTGTCACTTTCATGCTTTGGTTGTTTAGTGCCCGTGACATACTGATTACTATACATTTTGAATATCATCCATAAATACAACAGTATACTACATTTCAGTAGTAATTTTTTGCATTTGCATTTTTTAAATGCATACATTAAAAAACTACAATATGAAAAATTACGTACGTAAGTTTATTACTGGTATAAAAATAGACTAATGAAACGGAGGAGACAGCCCAGAAATGATTTTAATATAAAATATAAGATTATATTTCAAATGAGGGAGGGGGAGAGTTACATAAATGGTGTTGGGATAATTAATTATCTGTTTGAAAAAATGTTTAGAGCCTCAATTCTTAAGTACACTAAAATAAGTTATAGATGGGTTCAAGAGTAAGATAGGGAAACCATAAAAAAATTGTATTTTTACAAAGCAAGACTACCTGATCTCAAGATAGGAAAAACCATTTCAAACAAAGAAAAAAATCTACGAGGAAGACATTAAGTGACATAACAACCAAATAATAAACTCATATAAAGAAGCAACGTTTGAAATGCAAAAATCCTCTTAAAGAAAAAAATTAAGTGCTCAGCAAAGTCAGAACCTCTAATGGCACTGCATTTAATTATAAGGTATCATTTACAAGAAAAAATAACAAAATATTCCTGTCTAAAACATTATATTTAATAGGAATTTATACATTTGATGGATTTTGCTCTTTACACACACACACACACACACACACACACACACGCACACACAAAGAATTCTGGACCAATGACTCAAAAAAAAATATCCGTTCATTAACGACATCTCTGTGAAACATGATATTAGATAGTAAATCATCGAGATATGATAAGCTTCTGTCTTAAAGAAAATCAGGAAAAGCTATAGACTCCTAAAATTTAGACATCAACATTTTCAAAAATGGCAAAAGGGAAAATAATAAAGTCCAAAGTTCTTAGCAAAGCCAAAACAAGAAAGAACTAAAATTATAATCTCAAAAGTTTTTATTCCCAAGTGAAGAAAAAGTTAGAAAAGTTTTTAATCATTAGAAATATTTTTTAATGCTGAAAAGAAAAAAATAACCTTAAAAAAGTAGCAGACTGATCATTAAAAGTTACATGGGCCAATTATTTCTAATGAACAATTCACCTTTCCTGCCATTTATAAAGAGATGATATGGCAACACCGAAACGGGAAGTATGAAAAACTGCAAGCAGGAGCACCAAGTTGGTTTCCAAAATACAGTTTGCTTGCTCCTTAATGACAGTTGCTTACACAACCACCAAAATTCCAGTACTCTGTCCACAGGGAGTAAAGAGAGTAGATGTGAAGGAGCTACCCGATGGATGACACAGAAGGGTCTTGCAATGGCCTAAGATATTTAGGGCGTGATAACTGGATATGGTCAGAATAGGATGGTTGCCTAGAAATATCCTTGGTCCTCTGCATCCCCATCTAGGAGAAAAATACCCAAAATGTGTAATGAAAGTGAATATGGGCTGGTTAGTCTATGGGCTGCGGCGGCAGCAGTCAACTGATTCATTCTTTGACCCTGCAGAAAGAGTGGACTGCTGACAGGAAGGGAAAAAAAAATGCCTCGCTTCTTTAGTGTGAAACGGGGGATTTGTGCTCTATGGGATAACCTCTGTGTGTTAAAATGTGTATTTCTGTCCATCACATCACCTATACAAGAATTATGATGAGAAATTCCATTTGCTTGCTTTAATTTACTTTCTTTGATGAGCACTTGACCATGCCTACTTGGTAGTGATATATGTATGCTTGGCTACATTAGAATATATATTGCAACTTTCCTAATAATAAGGGAGGTATTAAAATACACAACAGAGATGCAATTTTGTGAGAGACAAACAATGATATAGAAACACCTCAAGAAAATAAAATCTAAGTAAAGTTTTTTAATTATGTAGAAATTGGAGTTTGAAATTTTAATTTATAAATCCTATTATCTTTAAAGTTATTTATTAAATAAAGTACAAGCAGAAAGTAATGAGTTTAGTAGCTTTTATGTCAGTCTATTAATTTCATCCATAATAAACAAAGGCTTTTTTTAGTTCAGAACCATTAAGCCAAGCAAATATTGCCAGCAAGTTTAATTTTTACTTACTAATGTCAAGAAAGAGAAATGGCTTAATACATGACAAGCACTCACAAACATGAAGACACATTTTTTCAGCCTCATACATAAATACATTTTTACTCACCCAGAATGTATAATTAATATTAAGAGGACAGAAAAATCTCATTTATTTCACCAGAAGTTTATTAACACAGAAGATGATGACAAACTACAGGACAGTTTTGTATTTATTTGCAAAGCTACTGCCACAAATTATCTCCATGTATGCTATCTGCAAAGCATTCAAAGTCAGAAGCATAAATAATGCTTGGATATCAGCAAAATTCCTAATGAACCCCTTGGAACCAATTTATATATCTAAAGTCCAAGATTATTTTAAATAAAGAAGAAATATTATAAACCACAGAACAGAATCTAGGCAACTACACCAAATCACACTAAGGATAACAAAAGGATTTTATTTATCCTGAAGAAACTGCAGTTTTGTAAAACATGGAAGAAGGAAACAGTTTCTTTGGAACTTTCAATAAATTTCTTTTATTTTTACTGATAAATATACTTTTGCTTTTCAACAATCCTTTATATTTTTCATATTTCTCTTCTATGTTTCCTGTATAAATGGATAAGTGAATCAATATCTTAAAAATATTTCTCTATTCTCTATTTACCTTTCGAAACACAATAGTCAGAAAACTAAAATAATGAGAGAACTCCTTTAATCAGCCTGAGTGTCTTAACTCTTTCCAAAAAGTGCCATATATTATTGTCTGTTTTTTTTTTTAGGTTATGCTGCTGATGGTGAACATACTGAAATGACTGAAGAGCCAAAACTCTTTTTACGCTGTGCTCACATGAAGTTTGTGGCTTAATTTTTAATATCAGCCTCTATTTAAGGAACACCATTTGAAACCAGCATCTCAGGTTGGGAGGACAAACGAACCTTTGCTCATGGCACACCAGGGCACTGCTAATGGGGTTCCTGGGAGTTTCATAATTATGCCACTTGGTTTGAAGCTATGTTTCAGTGCCAAGGTTTGACTGAAGGCCTCTTCTTAATTCTGCAACAGTGTGATCATCTGCCCTTCCTACTTTCATCTTGCTTTTAGTTCACTTCAGATACCCTAGAATCCAGAGCATGCCCATTAGTCTGTATGTCCAAACCAACAAAATTGTGTGATTAGATATCCAGCATTAACACCGCGGCTGAGATGTTGCCATATAGCTTATTATAGTTGTCATTATTCTCTAAGAACTTGACTTACAGCTGTTTTGAGGCAGTGGCTGCCAGTTAGTGAATTCCTCATGGTAGAGATAAGGACATTTCAGGATGGCTTAGGCACCCTGCATCAATATAGCAATTTGAACATTCTCCAAATCCTACCACTCTAGCTTGATGAAAACTTAGTGATGCCATTTATGATTCCTGATATAATAACCTTTCTCTTCATCTTTTACTCATTTCTTCATCTACCAAATATTTATTTAGCATCTGTGTATGACATCATGACAGATTTAATGGAGTTTGCAAGTTTAATGCACAATCCTTAACAGCAGAAAACCTTAACATCTAATCAAAAATTGTTGTCAACTAGTAAATATTTTACACAAACACACAAATTCACCTGAGAAAAGGATGAGAAAGTTGCATTCCACAGCATTAATGGGGTTATCGCTAAATGTCAGAATTACAGGCAGTTGTAAATGTTTAATAATTGGCCCTCTGTTCTCTAGAGACACAATTCTAAGCTATTGGTTCATCTGCCCATTTGTATCGGAAACAGAGTATTTAAAAAGTATACAAAAATAAAGGTTCATTGAAAAAGTATATTTTTAAAAGCCCTGTTTGTAGCATCTGCTGATTTCCATGGAATAATTACTCATACCATGGCCTATTTCAAGCTACTAATGTCAACTGGTTCACAAAATTTCAGCCCCTAAAACCAGTAGGCAAGCCAGCTCCAGCAAACCACTGACTGGATGAGCTTCATTTTCTTCTTTATACATATTTTTTTGTTTTCGAAATGCCTTAATGATAATAGTGGCTGCCATCAGGGATAGAAACTGGGTCGCAGGGGACAGGAATGGAGTGTCTTTTACATTTTGAACCTTGGGATGTATTACCAATTTTTTAAGAAAGCTACAATTTAGATTTTTAAAAGTTAAATTATGTATTTGTTACAACTATAATCAAAAGCAGTAAATGATATTTTAATGTCTCATGCAATTAACACACATGTATACACATAAAATATTTAAATAACAATGAAATACATGTGGCCATAAAAGAGAATGAGTTCATGTCTTTTGCAGGGACATGGATGAAGCTGAAAGCCATCATTCTCAGCAAACTAACACAGCAAAAGAAAACCAAACACCACATGTTCTCACTCATAAGTGAAAGCTGAACACTGAGAACATATGAACACAGGGAGGGAAACATCACACACTAGACCTCGCAAGGGGTCAGGGGGAAGGGGAGGGAGAGCATTAGGACAAATACCTAATGCTTGCAGGGCTTAAAACCTAGATGATGGGTTGACAGGTGCAGCAAACCACCATTGCACATGTATACTTATGCAACAAACCTACACGTTCTGCACATGTATCCCAGAACTAAAAGTAAAAAAAAGAAAGACATTATATGTTAGAATGCCAAAAAACTGGCACAATTTTTTTAAATACATTGGAAACTGATGTAGGAAGAAATTGATGTAAATTGGAAAGGTCAGTGAAAGTTTCCTGGAGATATAAGCGCAGTTCTGAAGTACGTGCAGGATTTGAACAAGCAGAGAAAAAGGAAAAGGGTGACACACAGATGCTGAGCAGAGGGGTCACTGTGCCTGGCTAGTATTTATATTCCTATCACTTTATTCCATCACCATGAGTGCTGGAGCTACCATTCCCACAGTCTCCATCACTTCCTACCTTCTCCCTCTTTAATTAGGCTTCAGAGCAGGCTTCCCAATAAGCTAGGTGTTCACTGCAAATAGCCCAAATGGAGATAACACTGGAGTCAGGAACAGACATAAGGAAGAGAGAGCCAGTCTCACATCACCTCTAATAATAATATTAACATTCATTTCATGTTTATTGTATAGAGGGGACTTTCTGGTCTAACTCACAGAGTCTGAATTCACAGAGGGATAGCTCAAGCTCTTGCTCTTGCTCAAGCTCTTGCTCTTGTGCTTTCTCCCAGGCAGGCAAGAATATGTGCTCAGAAGAAGTGTCACAATGCCACTGCCACCCCATCTTCCCCCCCAAAAAAACTGGAAAAATGAACATCCTTCAGCAGGGCATGCAGAAGAGTTCTTACTATGGTGAACTAGAATGCACCCATTGAAGAGCTGGACCTGCACCTAATCACTGTCAGTTGGAAGTGACTGAGTTACATTGAGAAAAGAAATTTATATGCAATGTGGCGTGAAGGACAGAGTCTACTTACCAGGCCTTCATATAGAAGGCTCCACTGGCATATTGAGCAGGAAAACTTGGTTGTATATGACTGTCTTGCATATTACCAAGAAAGTATCTCCAAAGGGGGCAGTGTTGCTTCAAAGACCTTCATACCTACATGTATGTTATCAACATCACTGTAGATCTGCTTTTTTTGAAGTGACCAGCTAACATAAAGTCCCCTGAACTTGTTCTCTAAGGACACTTACTACCTTGACCACAAAAGGCCATATGAGAAATATGTGTCTGGTTTCAGTGCCAAGAATGGTTGAATTATCCTGATTATTTAACTAGGTTTTTGTCCTTTTGTTTGCTCTGATTTGTATATGTTTCATTTTATCTTGTCCTGTAGATATTTCTATAAGCCACCTTAAAATTTTTGTGAAAGAAAGCAGAAAATAATGAAATAAGTGTTCAGGCAATGATGAAACTAAATAGATAAGTGAGGAAAAGCAAGATAACTAAAGAAAGACAGCTTCAGCAAGAAGAACAGGAAAAAATCCAATACAAGCCATAACAGAAGGTCTGTTGAGATGATAGAAGGCAATATCACAGTGCATTAGTAAAAAGACTCAATAACAAAAAGTGGGTTTGGGTTCTGGCTCTGTCAGTAACTAGTTAAATGATGCTGGAAAAAAAGACAATAAAGAACCTAGTTTAACGATCTCCCATAGACACGGAGAGACAGGATAGCACAGAGGTGCAGCAGGTGGGCTTTATAATCACACTGAGGGAAAAACCTACTCCCATTTATTCCCATGGAACCTTTAAGAACTTATCTCTAAGGCTTGTTTTTCTTATCTTTGAAATGAAAATAAGAGTGCTGATCTTGTATGATTATGGGAGACTTGTGAATTTTTATAGCTAGTATTTTCAAGCACTCTATATGGATTTACAGAGGGGGACAATTGAAGTACAGAACAATTAAGTAATTTTTACAAAGTCCCAAAACCAACGAGTGGCAGAGCTATGACTGGAATGTATGCTGTCCATCTCCAGGTCTACACTCTTAATCACTCTTGAATACTGATGATAAATGAACTAATCACGTGTAACGCATGGAGCACAGTGCCTGGCACATGGTAAGTCTTTAATAACTGTTAGCTTACTCAGCAAATGAAAGTGCCTTACAAATCTAAATTATTTTCCACATCATAGAAAGATATACTATATCTCAAATATGATATTTGTTAAATAATAACATATCTAGATAATATCTACATAATTTATAATTTCATAGATAAATGCCATGACATTGACAGATGATACAACCATAGAATGAATAAGTAAAACAAGAAATTTCAGAAATAATAAAAATTCTAAAGGTATAACTAGAAAACCTAATAGCTGAGCACAAATACTTATGTATAAGAAATATTCATCATATTATTATTTATTAAAATTTACAAAGTAAATGAGTTGAATACCCAAAAGTAAGGGGTTGATTAAACAAAATAGGCATATCAATACACATAGACAAAAGGACTGGATTAAAATATGACAGAATTTCAACATTAGTCTTGGTAATATGATTGTATCAATTTTCCTATTTCTTTCTGTCAGTTTTCCAAATTTTTTCTACATGAAAACATATTTCTATAATCTAAAAAAAAATTATTTTCAATTGAAATAAATCCATTTAAAGCCCTGCCTATAACTTTAATAAATCTACCTCACAGGAAGAGTAAGAAAGGATTTGCCTGACAGCAAACCACCTGATGAAGGTCAGGTATTTCAGTTGCCCATATCTTTAAAATGTTTAAGGTGCTTAAAAAAACATCAAACTATTTTAAGAAGTACTAGGTGGAAAAAGTTTGCAGATTGCAAGAAGTCTGTGCTGGCCAGAGTGTGTACAGTTAAGGTGTTCAACCCTGGGAACTAATACAAACATTGACCATCTAGGACTCACAGTTGAGGGAAACAGACCCATTGAAATGCTGCCCAACAAGCCTCAGGAGGAGCAGATGGAGGGCCCTAGCACCAGTTAGCCCAGAGACAGGAGCAGTAAGAAAGGAGGTAGCAGTGGCCATCATCTATGTAAGGGATGTCATCCGGAAGAAGGCTGGGTGAGTTCTATGTCTCTACAAACAGGGAAGTGGGAGAAAGTCACAGGGAAGAAAAATCTAATGTGCAAAATTAAGGGGAAATTCTCCTAGCATGTAGAGGTAATCAGAAATACAACAGGTTGTTCTGCAAATGAACAGTCTTCCTTTATTACATGTGAATCTTGTTGCCTGAAAGCTCAATGGACATGGGCAGAGACACACTGCTATAAACAAGGAGCTCACTGGATCTCAGCCACATGAAGACAAGGCCTGTCCCTGCAACCAAAAACAGACTGAAGGGAATAGCCCCAGTGAACCCTTGAAGATGGGATTGCTCCCTTTCTTGCTCTTCCCTGAAAGTTGTAAGCCAGTTACCAGGTGAGTGTTAGGATGGCACCCTCCCCTCAAAAACAGGCCAGAACCTGGGAGGAAAGAAACCCAAGTGAAGGGCCTGGGAAATTATCCTTTGGAGCTAAAGATGTAATTAAATGGGGCCTCAAGCCCCAAGAGCAAGCTAGATAGTATGTCCCTAGGAACCTTCCTCACTAAGTCAGCCTTGCTATATTTTGTTCTCCACATAGATTTTCTTGTGTTTGCTCTTTAGTATTTAGTAAAGATGTGCAAAGTCCCAGACTGCCTCATCTGCGATAAGAGAAACCAAATAAAGAGATTTATACCCATGCTTGGACAGGATCATTAAAGTTTTTATATAGGTAAAGCATTTCATATGTATAAACTCTTTAATCTTCACAACAACTTATGAAGCAGTACTATTATCCTCAATTTACAGATGAGGAAATTGAGATACAGATCTTATGTGACTTTCCCAATGTCCACAGATAGTAAGTGGTGGACTTTCATTCCCAGAACTGTGGTTATTCTTTCTAGAAGGAATCATCTTAAACTATTTGGTATTACTTCATAGCAATTTATGTATATGTCAAGTATCATGAATGACTTTCTTCTTCTTCCTCCTTTCCCCCCATCCAGAGCTCCTAATCCTGTCTCACATATGACAAAAGCTGGAAGATAGTAGACACCATTTTTATACAATGCATGTCCAAGAAGACAGCTGTAACTGCTGCAAACTATGAGGTAAAAAAGGAAGTTATCTATCAATGATTACAATTATATGACCATTAAACTCTAAACCCAGACAATTTTACAAAGCAATAGAATATAATACTTTTGTGGATAACTATTCACAAATTAAGAAGTATGTTTGGCTTTAAAATTGAGAAATATACCTCTTGAGGAATTCAGTAATTAATAAATCTGTTTTAGGTATAGCAACTTCTTATTAACCTGAAAAGCAGCAGCTCCTTTCGCTTTTAGGCAATTACTTTCAATTACCTGTGTTTGTGATTTTTGTATAATGTAACAAAACCATTATATCTTAAACCAATCTTTGTGTTGTTGTTGAGACGGAGTCTCACTCTGTTACCCAGGCTGGAGTGCAATGGCATGATCTTGGCTCGCTGCAACCTCCAGCTCCTGGGTTCAATCAATTTTCTTGCCTCAGCCACTTGAGTAGCTGGGACTACAGGCGCACGCCACCACGCCCAACTAATTTTTGTATTTTTAGTAGAGATAGGGTTTCACCATATTGGTCAGGCTGGTCTTGAACCCCTGACCTCATGATTTGCCCACCTCAGCTTCCCAAATCATAAAGAGATATACAAGAGAAGAAAGCTTTTGTTTACTTCTCTTTAATATATTCATTTAACCACATATAATGAAAACACAGGAAACTCCAGCAACCACATTTACCTGTGATCCAAGTGGTGAATTGAGAGAATAACTCCTGAATTTAAGTGGGTCTGTTTTAGGGTCACCAAAATAGTAAATTCATGTTTATTTCTCAGCTTCTGAAAAAACTGTTCAGCTGTAGCAGTGGATGCTTTTATGCTTCTGGGAGTATCTAAAAAAGAAACAAACATATACTAAGAATAGACTAGAATTTGATTTTATAAAGTATCTTTTACATGTAACATCTTTCAAAAAATTTTATCAAGTTTATCAGTAGCAGCTGATAAATACCGAGTTTCAGACTCTTGGTAAATTATTTTTCAAAAAGGCTTTATGCTATATATAATAACACAGGACAATAAAATCACACATGAATTACTGAACTTATGTTTCAGGAATCTTTTTTCAAAAATGTCACCTTTGAAGCAAAGAATCAAAAAACCTTACTTGTGTAGTTTTCTCTACACAATTCCTATATTCTAGATAACACAGCAACATCAGTGTCAACAATGAACAAAAAATGTGCTTCCTAGAATAGGACCTAAACAACCACACTAGAACTATTTAGCTTTTCTGACACCTCATGACAGAAAACTGGATTTAAATCTATGTGCCACCCTCCACATTGGTTTCTTCAGCCAGAAGGTTTGCTATAAATAGATTTTTAAAAGATCATTTAAATTAGTCACTCTCAGCCTTCTGTGCAGTGGAAGAGGCATTAAGATCAAATTATCTCACCATAGATATTGAAAAAAAGAATACATAGAACTTAATTGCCATTTCCTCCCCAGGCTTAGAGAAAGCCTAGCCAAGGGAAGTTTACTTAAGAGAGGAGAAACTTTTATCCTGAACTTCCGCATGTTTTAGCCTTGTACTCCAACCTCAAGACCCAGATTATATGGGGAAACAGATAAGGATAGAAATGCACTTAGGTTTAAAAACCTATCATTCAAGCAATCTGCTAACTGAGCATAGGCTTTCCTATTCATAGTGTATGCAAAGAAGATTGATGAGAGATAGACATGTAGTTTGTATTGTGATCAAATTACTCTCCTCTTTCCTACGCTTCAGTCTAGATAAGTAGTTTTCAATGGAAGAACTGGCATTTAGAGAGGACAATCCTTCTTTGTGCAGGATTGTCCCATGTACTGTAAAACATTTAGCACTCCTGGGTCCCTGGCCAACAAATGTCAGTGGCACCCAATGCCCAGGCTTTGCAACAACCCAAAGTACTCCCACACACTTCCAAACATTCCCAGGGAAGCAAGGCAGCAGAAACTTAGTTGGGAATCACAACCATGATGAAACAGAAATTGTAAAATTAATCCAAATTCTCCGCCTTTCTAGGCCCACAATTTTACATAATGCTAATGTAATCACCTGGTCTGAGTCCATTACTGAGAATACACAGACATGGAGAACACACAGACTTTGAGACACTCGTATAATAGAAGAAGGGACACCTAATGCGATACAATGAAAGAAATGCTCTCAGAGAGGTAGGTACAAAGTGTTAATGGGTCAGGGGGGAAAGTAGCTAACAGAATCTGAAGAGAAGCCTCAAAAAGTAGATGCAATTTGATCAGGAGTTTACCAGGTAGAGAAAAGAGGGAAAAGCATACCAGACATAGGAAAAGCTTGTGAAAAAGCAGAGATACGAAAGGGCATCACATAGTGCAGTGAGTGAACAGCAGACATTGCTGGATGGGGCTGGGGAACTGGATGAGGCAGGACCCTGCAGGCCAACTTAATGAGACACCTGCTGTTTCCATCACCATTATCAATTTATTCTCTTGGTTTAAAACAAAACAAAAGAAACAAACAAACAAAAAACTCCCTATTTGCCACTGAGAAATGATCCCTCCCCACTCTCAACCCTTGACTTCCTCTCTGTTACAATTGGTCATGTGACACAGACCTGACCAATCAGGGCATCACCTATCCCTGTGCACAGTAATCAGTTCAGGAACAGGTACCTAACCCAAGGTAATGAAGTCAGACTTGGGATAGTTGTTCAAAGCTTTAGAAAAAAGAAACTCTCTTGTTGCCAAAAAGAAACTTCAACATTCCCACTCAACATTCATAACTCAAAAGCATAAGAGTAATCTGAAACTTTTGCTACAATCAATGCAATAGTTTCTCTCCAGGCTCTATTACAGATAAGACAGGCTGTGGAGGAGATTCCACAACATTCCTCTTAGCTCCAAAATTTTTTGTTTCCTCAAGGAAGCATGCAAAATCTAATTGAGAATGATTTCATCTAGTGTTAACTTTTAATTCATTCTAATTTATACAGAAGTGAATCATTCACAAACTACATTACTTCATTTTAATTTAATAGATAAAAGCAAACTGAAATTAAATTATAAATATTTATTATGCTTCTCCTCTTTTCAGGCAGGTAGAACTTCAGCAGCATCCTTTGTCTTGCAGAGCAGGATGATAGATGGGGATGCAAACGAGAGAAATGGAGAAAGGATTACAGTGATACACAAATGATGCTCAGACCCACAGAGAGGTTCAAGGATGCGGCCCAAAGAGATAGAGCTCTTACAGCAAGAGAAAAGGAATTTGGAAATGTGTAGCAGCTGCCTTACAAGATGAAACTTTAGAGATAAGATGCTCAAAGAAGATTCTTAGGCTGTTTTGTTGTTTGGTATACACAGAAGAATTTTATTAAATGTCTATATTATTCATTATTGCTTTTGGAGTTAGATTTGTGAACAGAGATGAGAGGCTATATTTTGTTCACTTATTTTTTAATTTTGTTCTGTTTTCAGATGAAATGACAAAGATTGGCCTCAAGGTAAAAGAATGAAGAACCTAAAAGAACAGCTCACATTTGAATATTAGTAAAAATGTACATCACTATGGTTGAAAACATGGTGAAGGAAACTGCAGGTGAAGGGAAACTATCAAAAAAATTGATCAATCTGCATTTCGAAAAGAATTTCTCTAGTGGCCATGTGGAGTAGTTGCTTCAAGAAAGAAGAAAACTGGAAACAGACTGCTTGAGAAGTCTGGCAATTTGGTAATTATTAGCTTCTACAGGTTATATTTCACATATTTTAAACATCATATTTTGACATCCCTAAACTACCTTTCCCAAATCAAATTGACTTTCTTTGGCTTTGACTAGACTAGTAATGGTGATACTGAGCTATTAGTGTTTGCACTGCTTTTCAGGCATGTTGATGAGGGAAGGTCCAAGGGAACTCTGAGGTAGATGGATAATTTGGATTGGGGTGCTTAATGAAGTGCTTAAGGAGACCCACACAGCAGGACCATCCTCCACCCCACAGGGTGGTAGACGGCGTGCTATGAGGACTCCATCCAGTTTAAACTTGAAGCTCATTCACTCACGCAGGGTCACAATTCAGGACAGGACCACTTACCCTATTCAACTTCTCCTCCCAGCCCATTGTCTTCCTGTTTTGCTACCTCTATGGAGATGGGATGGCTTGCAGGAAGGAGGGACCCTCCAGCATGAACAAAGCCAGCAGAAGCCCCATTCTGCTTATGCTATAGGGATAAGAACAGTAATATTCTTTTTTTTTTTTCATCCTGACTAACTAAGTTCATTGCACAAATGTTTAAAAACGGACTTGCATGAGCCTCCCACCTATAATGGAGTAAGATGCAGTGTGGAATGCCCATGGGAGGGAGAAAACCCAGCTTGATTTACCATAGCCTCAGGATGGTCTCCTCACCTGGTGCCCCAGCCCAGAAGCCCAGGACACAGATGAAGATTTTTAAGTTTCCTGAATGTGACAGAGAGAGTACATAGAGGAAGTGTAAGTCATGACTGTATCATAATTTTCAGTTCACTGTCCACAGAACACCGTTTGCTTCCAACCCTTACCTCGCCCTAAAATATTTAAACGTATTGTTCCCCCTTAAAAACATGTTTTCAATAATTCATTATGTCCAAGTCCAGGAAGGACTTGATGAGGGCCTAAACTCTGTAAGTGGCATCAGAATAAACAGGAGGGGTAGGATTCAGGATATATGTAGAAAGTAGAATCTAGGCTGGGCGCAGTGGCTCATGCCTGTAATCCCAGCACTTTTGGGAGGCCGAGGCGGGCGGATCACGAGGTCAGGAGATTGAGACCATCCTGGCTAACACGGTGAAACTCTGTCTCTACTAAAAGTACAAAAAATTTAGCCGGGTGTGGTGGCGGGCGCCTGTAGCCCCAGCTACTCGGGAGGCTGAGGCAGGAGAATGGTGTGAACCCAGGAGGTGGAGCTTGCAGTGAGCCGAGATCACCCTACTGCACTCCAGCCTGGGTGACAGAGCAAGACTCCATCTCAAAAAAAAAAAAAAAAAAGAAAGTAGAATATAAAGAACTTGGTCACTAATAAATCACACGCAAAAGGTAGAAGAAAGGAGGCAAAAGGAATCCGATTGACTCCAATGTTTCCAGCTACAGAGACATAATGAAAGGAAATGCAGTAGAAGCCTGATGGTACCCAAATGGGATTTCAGTTTTAGAAATAGTGATTTTAAAATACCATGTAACATACATGTGGACACGTCCAGTAGAATGCTAGCACTCCAGAATTTGATATGAGAGAGGTTAAAGTTGACAATATAGGTTTAGAAGTCACCAGACTGTGTTACCTAAAGTCATAGGCATGCCTGAGTAAATCACAGGAGTCACAGGAATGAGAGGAGGATGAAGGGATGGACCACAGAAACACTAAGTCAGTAGCACAGCAGAGGCAGCATATATAAGCTTTATAAATACAAACACACACACACAAACACATATATATTCTATAATGCTGCACATATGATACTATACAACTTTCATCCTGCAAAATTGTATAATAATATATTTTTCCCTTTTGAACTCATGTTCCATTTTGTTCTCACAAAGCCCTGGAGACTTGACAGCAGCAACAATTACTACTTCCTTTTTTAAAATAAGCAAAAACAGCCATGGAACATTTCCATGTTCACCCCAAAACACCAGCAGATAGAGGTATAATGGGGATGAAAATTTCTGGGCCAGTATTCTTTCCACTAAATTGTACTGCTCCTGAACATGGCATCCTTTATCCATGCCTAATTGCCAGTCACAAACAAATGCAAATAAGAGTGCACCAACACAGAAAATAATTCAGAAAAAAGTAATTACATAAGATAACATTTTTAGTTCTTTAAGTAAGTAGCTGAGTAGTGATTTTAAGAAAGGTCATTTTACTCATTTGCATTTCTGTTTCCGAATTTGTAAAATTGGCACTCCTGCCTTATATTTTCATCTCAAGGATTACATAATGTCCAGAGAGACTCTAAGTTCCCATGATTATTACGATAAGACCCAATTCTGACACTGACCATTAAATCAAGTCAAAGAAACTACCACCCAATAATTAATTTTACTTTATTTCTCTTATCATTAAAGTTTTCAGAATTAATTTTTTTTTTTTTAGAGAGAGTCTTGCTCTGTTGCCCAGGCTGGAGTACAGTGACGCAATCTCGGCTCACTGCAACCTCCACCTCCCAGGTTCAACTGATTCTCATGCCTCAATCTCCCAAGCAGCTGGAACTACAAGTGTGCACCACCATGCCTGGCTGGTTTTATTTATTTATTTATTTATTTATTTTGGTATTTTTTTAGTAGAGACAATGGTTTCACCATGTTGGCCAGGCTGGTCTTGAACTTCTGGCGGCAAGTGATCTGCCCGCCTCGGCCTCCCAAATTTCTGGGATTACAGGCATAAGCCACCGCATCTGGCAAAATTTTAATTTAGATATGCATTAAGCAATCTTTCAACAAGGAATCCTGCTAGGAATCAAATATAGAAAAATAAAGTGCAGTGGTTACAAGAACAAACTTTGAATCCAGAAGCATGAGGTTCCAATTCCAACCATGCAGATTATTAGCTGTTCGTAGCATGTAGTAAAGACCATGGGTTTATTACGAGGATTATACTGTTATTATTATTATTCTTACAAGCAATGAGGCTGTGGAATCCATAAAAACCAACAACGGCCATAACACCCTTGTGATTTTCTGAGCTTACTTTCATTCTAAGTATCCCAAACTCAGCCACAAAATATCAGTTTCCAAGTTTGAAAATTGATATACAAGTTTTGTCCATCAAATTCTTCTTAACATACAATCCTGCCTACCACTCTCTGTTTCTAGAAAACTATGAGATCATTCTTTTATGGACAAAAATCAATGTAAAGTGAAATTCTTTCTGAAGCAGGGACAAAGATCATTTGATTTGGTGCTCAGAGAAAAACAGGCTGAGAAACAGACCTTGAAATGCTACTAGTAAGCTCTACAGAAAAACTTATCAACATGCCTATGCTGCATGGGAGCTTTTTAATTGGAGAACTGCTTGAGTTTAAACCTAAAATGTATTTCAATGTTTTCCACTTTTATTGTGCATAGAGCCCAAAAATCCCACTAAGAAAACAACCCGCAGCAGTTTAAAGCAATTATTAATAAATAATGAAGTAGCTCAGAAGCAATTACATCAAAATATTCATTTTTAGTCATGGGACTACCAGAATGGAGTGATGAGTTCATATGTGGCTACAGTAAAAATTTCTAGGGATTTAGACAATGTGCTAGGTATTCCCTATATACATACATAGTTAACAAAGAAAGGCGGGGCGAGGAGGAGACAGAGAGAGAGAGAGAAAGAATCTGACTTACTTATTTCTAAAATAGACTGTACTTAATGCAATTATGTATATGGTGGCAAACATGGGTGTTTACTGAAAAACAGAGTCAAGTTGGAATTCCTCTCTTCTTTTTTTGGTGGCCAAATTTCTCTTCTTAATGGGATATAATTGGCAAATTAAAATTGTATATATTAAATGTGTACAATGTGATGTTTTGACATCTATATCTATTGTGAAATGATTACTACCATCAAGCTTTCTAACATATCCATCACCTCACATAGTTGGCACTTTTTTAATGTATGGTGAGAACATTTCAATTTCAAGTATACAATACAGTGTTATTAACTATAGTCACCACACACTGTACATTAGATTTCCAGAACTTATCATCTGCATAAATGAAACTTTGTACTTTCACTAGTATCTCCCATTTTTCCCACCTCCTAGCCCTCAGCAATCACCAGTTTACTCTCTGCTTCTATGAATTCAATGTTTTTAAATTCCATGTACAATGAGATCATGCAGTATTCATCTCTCTGTGCCTGCCTCATTTCACTGAGCAGTTTGTCCTCCAGTTTATCCATGTTGCTGCAAAAGATATGATTTCTTTCTTTTTGTAAGGCTGAATGATATCCTATTGTGTGTATATACCAATATTTCTTTATTCATTCATCCACTGGTGGACATTTAAATTATTTCCATAGCTTGGGTAGTGTCAATAATGCTGCTATGAACATGGGAGTACAAATATTCTTCAAGATACTGATCTCATTTCCTTTAGATATATACCCAGAAGTGAAATTCCTGGATCACATAGTAGTTCTTTTCTTTATTTGATGAGAAACTTTATACTATTTTTCATAATGGCTGTACCAATTTACATTCAAACCAACAGTGCACAAGGGTTCCCTTTTCTCCTCGTCCTTGCCAATACTTGTTATCATAGGTCTTTTTGATAATAGTCATTTTAACAGGTGTGAGGTGATATCTCAATTTTTTAAATTTGCATTTCCCTGATGATTAGTGATGTTGAGCATTTTTTCACATACATTTTGATTATTTGTATGACTTCTTTTGAGAAATTTTATTTAGGTTCTTTGCCCATTTTTTAATCAGATTATTTGTTTTCTTGCTATTGAGTTGCACAAGTTTCTTATATATTTTGGATATATTAGACAATGTGCTAGGTGGACATTGGACAATGTACCCCTTGGCAGATGTACTGTTTACAAATGATTCTTCCATTCCGTACGTTGTTTCTCCACTCTGTTGACTGTTTCCATTTTAGTGCAGAAACTTTTTAGTTTGGTGCAATCTCATTTGCCTCTTTGCCTTTGTTGCCTGTGCTTTTGGGGTCATATACCAAAAATGTATTGCCTAGACCAATGTCAAGAAGTTTTTCCCTGTTTTCTTCTAGCAGTCTTACAGTTAAGTCTTTAATCCATTTGGAGTTGATGTCTGTATAGAGTGTGAGATAAGGGTGTAATTTCATTCTTATGCATGTGGATATCCAGTTTTCCCAACACCATTTATTGAAGACTGTCCTTTCCCCCTTGTATGCTGTTGGCACTTTTGAAAATCAATCGACTAGAAATATGTGAATTTATTTCTGGGCTATAACTATTCTGTTTCATTGGCCTACATGTCTGTTTTTATGCCAGTACCTCTACAGTTTTGTAGTGTAATTTATTTATTTATTTTTATTTTATTTACTTATTTATTCTTTTGAGACGGAGTTTCACTCTGTCGCCCAGGCTGGAGTGCAGTGGTGCGATTTCGGCTCACTGCAAGCTCCGCCTCCCGGGTTCACGCCATTCTCCTGCCTCAGCCTTCCGAGTAGCTGGAACTACAGGCGCCCGCCACAACGCCCGGCTAATTTTTTGTACTTTTAGTAGAGACGGGGTTTCACCATGTTAGCCAGGATGGTCTCAATCTCCTGACCTTGTGATCCGCCCACCTCGGCCTCCCAAAGTGCTGGGATTACAGTCATGAGCCACCGCGCCCAGCCTGTAGTGTAATATATTAAAGTCAGGTAGTGTGATGCCTCCAGCTTTGTTATTTTTTGCTCAAGACTGCTTTGGCTATTTGGGGTCTTTTGTAGTTTGACACAAATTTTAGGATTGTTTTTTCTATTTCTGTGGGAAAATGTCATTGAAATTTTAATAGGAATTGCATTGAATCTGTACATAACTATGGTTGGTATGGATATTTAATAACATTAATTCTTCCAATCCATGAACACAGGATATCTTTCCATTTATTTGTGTCTTCTTCAATTTCTTTCATCAGTGTTTCATAGTTTTCATTGTAGAGGTCTTTTACCTCCTTGATTTAATTTACACCTAAGTATTTTTATAGCTATTATAAATCATATTGTTTTATTCATTTCCTTTTTTTTTTTTTTCTTTTTTTTTGAGACGGAGTCTTGCTCTGTCACCAGGCTGGAGTGCAGTGGTGTGATCTCATCTCACCCCAACCTCCGCTACCAGGTTCAAGAGATTCTCCTGCCTCAGCCTCCCCAATAGCTGGGACTACAGGTGCGTGCCACCATGCCCAGCTAATTTTTGTATTTTTAGTAGAGATGGGTTTTCACCATTCTGGCCAGGATGGTCTCGATCTCTTGACCTCAGGTGATCTGACCGCCTCAGCCTCCCAAAGTGCTGGAATTACAGGCATGAGCCACCACACCCAGCCTATTCATTTCTTTTTGAGATAGTTCATTGTCAGTGTAAGTAAACCTTTTAAATATTTTCTGTGTGTTAGGCCGGGCCCAGTGGCTCACGCCTGTAATCCCAGCACTTTGGGAGGCCGAGGTGGGCGGATCACTGAAGTCAGGAGATGGAGACCAGCCTCAACATGGAGAAACCCCGTCTCTACTAAAAATACAAAATTAGCCCGGCGTGGTGGTGCATGCCTGTAATCCCAGCTACTCGGGAGGCTGAGGCAGGAGAATTGCTTGAACCTGGAAGGCGGAAGTTGTGGTGAGCCGAGATCGCACCATTGCACTCCAGTCTGGGCAACAAGAGTGAAACTCCGTCACAAAAAAAAAAGAAAATTTGTGTGTTAGTAGTAAAAGAGAAGGAATTTGTCCATCTTCCAATAACAAAAGAAATAGGTAAGCATCATTGTCTTCTTTTGCGATTAAAATGTATCACTACAACTGCCATCATGAATTAAATGAGTTTCTGCCCACTGCAGTGTGTAGAAACCTGAATTGATTTTCTCCCACATAACCAGACTAATAAAAATACAATGTATAAATTATATTATAAAAACTGCCTAATTTCAGACACAGAATGGTTGACTTAAAATATTTCAAAACTCATGAGATTATCATTTTTTTTTCAGTACTTAACTATCAAATGTTATTGTCTTCTAAATTCAGGTTAGAAATATATTAAGTTAAAACTATTATGATAGTTACTCTCCATTGCTCTTATTCTTCCTTCAATATGCTCATGCTTTTATAATGCAAACTTATAAGACAAAATGGTAACAATTTTAAAAGCCATTAAAATTTGATTAACACTACTATATACAAAGTTTCCAGTCTTTAAACATGAACAATCTCATTTAAGCCTCATGACAATTTTGAACAAATAGGATTGTTAGCGCTATAATAATAGAAATTGCTGATGAGAAAAATGGAAGCACAGAGAAGCCAAGACACTTGGGTCATCATCAAAAGTGGCTCAAAATCACAGCTCGTTTCTATGAACTTACAAAAGCAGTATATAGGGATGAACCCTCCAAATTCAAGTGGCAGAGCCAGGATCCTAACCCAGGCCAATGTGCTTCCTATTTTACACAACAGTGTCCTACCAACACTACAGTGATGCACACTCCAGGGGCGGATAAACCCTTATTTTAAATTAACCTTTATAAAAGTATATTCTGAAGATAAATAAATAAATTGCACTTGATCTTAGAATCATTAGGCTTTTCAAATATAGAAAATTATTTATATCATACAATCTCCTGTCATCTAGATACTGTAACATAAACTATAGAGAGTAAACTGCACTAAATTGCAAAACAGAAGGCTTTTTTAAAAGACAATTTTAAAATAATTCTGCTTTAAAAATTACTGAGTGAAAAGTATGAGTTCCCCACAAACCCACAATTTTGTAACTTTTTAAAAAAAAATTCTGTGGGTCCAAGGTAGGTATATATATTTATGAGTTACATGAGATATTTTGATATAGGCATGTGATTATATTGAGATAATCACATTGGGGTAAATGGGGTATCCATCACCTCAAGCACTTATCCTTTGTGTTATAAACAACCCCCTTATACGCTTAGTTATTTTTAAATGTACAATTAAATTATTTTTTACTATAGTCACTCTGTTGTGCTAGCAAATTCTAGGTCTTCTAACTGTTTTTTTCTTTTTGTACCCATTAACCATCCCTAATTCCTTACCACTGGCCCCCACCCAACAATCCTTCCCAGCCTCTGGTAAGCATCCTTCTACTCTCTATCTCCATGAGTTCAATTATTTTAATTTTTAGCTCCCACAAATAAGTGAAAAGATGCAAAGTTTGTCTTTCTGTGCCTGACTTCTTTCACTTAACATAAACACCTCCAGTTCCATCCATGTTGTTGCAAATAGCTGGATCTCATTCTTCTTATGACTGAATGGTACTCATTGTATATAAGTACCATATTTTCATTATCTATTTATCTGTTGGTGGACATTTTGGTTGCTTTCAAATCTTAGCTATTGTGAATAGTGCTGCAATAAATATGGGAGTGCAGATATCTCTTTGATATACTGACTTCCTTTCTTTTGGGTATATACCTGGGAGTGGGATTGCTAGATGTTATAGTAGCTCTATTTTAGTTTTCTGAGGAACCTCCAAACGATTCTCCATAGTGGAGGTACTAATTTGCATTCCCACTAACAGTATATGAGGGTTCCCTTTTCTCTACATTCTTTCTAGCATTTGTTATTGCCTGTCTTTTGTATAAAAGCCATTTTGACTGGGGTGAGATGGTACCTCACTGTAGTTTTGATTTGCAGTTCTCTGATGATCAATGATGTTGAGCACTTTTTCATATAGCTGTTTGCCATTTGTATGACTTCTTCTGAGAAATGTCTATTCAGATCTTTTGCCCATTTTTTTAAACCAAGTTATTAGATTGTTTTTCCTATAGAGTTGTTTGAGCTCCTTACATATTCTGGTTATTATTCCCCTGTCAGATGGGTAGTTTGCAAATGTTTTCTCTCATTCTGCACACAAACCCACATTTAATGATGCCACTTCCTCTCCCTTAACACATTTATATGCCCTTTACATTACCGGTTTAGGAGAGAACAAAAACATACTCTTAGAAAACCAACTTGGAAATTCCCCTTCTACCTTCTTACTCCAGTTAAACCCCCAAACACCTTCAAAAATTTCTTTCGAATCTACAGCTAATTACAATTCGATTCAATGCATAATAAACATAAATATTTCTTCATTTATCAATAACACAATGTATGTTGGCTTAATGTTGTGAAAATTCAACCACATAAAAGTATACATATATTAATATAATCAGAAATCAGAAGTATAAGCATTAATCAACTAATCAAACAAAAAGAAATAGCAGGTTCTATTCCCAGAACCAACAACTACAATGGTTGACCTTAAACAAATCATTTGATGTTGGAATTTTCATTAATAAAAGTCAGGATATGGGGGTGGGGGCTACAAATAATAAAATGTCTCTACGATTTGGAACTTAAAGTATTAAGATTTATATACAACAAATACAAGTTCTGAAGACTATTCTATTTCATTTGTTTTCATTCCATGCTAGCAAGCAAAATTCTGATAACAATTTGGCTTCTAGAGTGTATTTTCCTCCAGAGACAGTAGTAATGATCAACCACAGTAAGTATTCTGATTTAGTTCACTGCTATAATTCTCATTTTAGATTAAAATTAAAATTGGCACTTGAGTTTATAATCAGATTAATACTTTTGGCTAGTGTGAAGCAGTCCCTCAGAACCTCATCAGCTAAGTTACCAGCTGTTTTGATGCCAGCAAAACTGAGTGGGTAAACCAGTCCAAATAGCCTTTCTCTTTATCATCTCTTCCTCTAACTGCAATACTGCTCAAGAATAAGATCACATATTCAAAAAAGATCAAATAAGGCAGGAACATTAAGCAAATAAGAAGAATGATGATAATTGATGATACTGATGAAGATGATGATGATGTCATTCACAACTTTAATAGCCTGACTGCCTTCCACTGTTGATCCTGACTCAATACCTATAAATAGCAGTCTCAACAAAATCCTTTTAACACATGTAGCAAATTTAAGAATCAGTAACTCACTAGACTTTTATTTAAACCAATCCAAAATGTTATATCAAATTGAACCCAAACTGAAGGCCTGCAATTTGTCAGCTAATATCATTAACCCATGTCTTAAATTCCTAAGAATCATTAAATTCATGAACCATCATAATTTATAGAACATGTATCTGCCTTGATGATAGCTACTGAAACTTGAACAAATGAAATGTCTGAATTTCTTTAAAGAAAAGAAAAAACTTGAGCTTTCACTGGTCTTATCTTTAAGAGTAAATGAAAAGGTTCAACTGCACCTTCGTATACTGACACCAGTCATTACTGTATGAAGTAGTGCTTAAATTAACAAATTATTCACCTTAGCATTAAAGTTTATATATTTAATAATTAGGTAATTTTTCTCATTTTAAAATTATCCTCTAGATAGTACCCGGTTATTTCTTAAACACATGTATACTTAGTATTCGCAAAGTGTTCATCTATTAAGATAGTAACCATAAGTGCAAAAGAGAAATGTTTATAAGTTAAAGTTTCCAAAGTGAAAACTGAATCACAAGCCTTTCTTTTATTTTCTTTGAGATCTGATCAAATATATTCATATAGTCCCTAATAGGAAAAAAATGTTCTTTCAAAAAGCTGGTTATTTTTTTAACCACGTATGTGTTACTGTTTTGACATGGCTCTACTAAAATGATTAGCATAAAAAGAAGAAAACAAGATGAAGGTAAGATTTCTATTATATATCCTTAACATTTTATTCATACATATTAATTAGAAGTATTAAAAAAAGATGTATAAAATATTTTTACATCTATAAAATCTGAAAGTTATGAATTGTGCAACCTCAGACTCCACAAGCAGATTCTAACAGAATTGTTGCTGAACAGCCAAAGAGATAGTACATGGTGTCCCATCAATTATGCAGAGCTGAAGTACTGAAATGCACAATTTCATCTTCTACCTAATAGGCTAATTTGACCTGAAACATCAATTTGGGGAGTTTGTTCTGTTTTTATCCTTCTTTAATTATAATAATCAAATTATTTCAGAATAACAAGACACCAAAATATCAGTTATCATGATTAATCACCCTATCAAAATTGAGCTACATTTTTTTTCTATGAGTATTTTCACTGCAAGAAAGAAAACAGCATTACAAAGTACCACAGGGCAGGGGGCACATTGTAATCAACTTTTCAAACCAGAGTTTCAGACACCAGCCTTCACGTCAGTCCCTCTCCCTGCTTCCCCAGGCCCCAAGTCTGCCACCTTCCGGTTTCTGAGCCTGTTATGATCATGATGCCAGAAAATCAGAAGTCTTGCTGCTCAGAGATTTGACAAAAAAAGAGCTCTGGGAATGTGTGTAGCCTCTAAAATAAATCATTTCCCAGCCCCATCATGTTGGCCCAGTCTACAAAGTTGAGCTTCTGCTTCAGTTTCCCAGCCTGGAACTCTACACTCTGCCCTGCACACCCATCTGCTTGGTTGAGGCTTTGATGTTCTGTCAGGATCTTGCCAAATCTCATTCTCTCCCTCTCTCTGTGTTGTCCCTCAGGAATTCATGAATTTTGCTTTAAAAGTGTCAGAATTCTAGATCTAGTAAATGCTGCCTGCATGACTTTAATCTGTGGGGGGACTGGATTTGCCCCATTTACCACATTGGACACCACACCCAACTCCCACTTATACTCACAACCCACCACCAGCCCCATCTTACCACCCTCTTGAAGTTTTTCCCACCATTGTGAGTTTTCTTTAAATTAAACTCACTATTTAAATACTGATATTATCCCTGCATAAAGTACAGAAGATTCACCTACTGTCTAAACTAATCTCTGTACTTTAGCTTACTGGGAGCTCTATAATCTATAGCACTAATTTAACCATTCCCAGGAGCCACACATCTGACCCCACCATGCTTGTGTCTTTCCCATTTCAAGAACAGATTACTCCCTAAGTGGCCATTCCTAGACTAAGTATTGCTTCCAGTTTTCTGCTCACTGTAATGAGTTCAACAAATATATACTGAGTATATAGTAAATGTTCGGTATATATTACATAATGATCATGTTGAGAATTCTGCAATGAAGATCAGGAATAATCCAGTACCATGAACTGTTTACCTCTCTGTGGCAGATTGCTAACTGTCCTCCAATAGCAATAACCCTCTTCCTCTTCTAAGTCATAAAACTCTCTACTTTTATCAGGGCACAAATGGTTTCCCAGATAGAAACTGCATTCCCCTATATCTTTTTCAGCTAAAGTGAACAGGTGATGTAAATCCTCGCCACTGGGATGTGAGCAGAAGTGATAGGTGTTACGATCCATATTTAATTATTAACAAGGAACTGATCGTTCCCACTCTTCTTTTCTTTCAGACTGGAATGTCCTCAGTGAGGACAACGGCAGTGTGGAGTTAGAAGACAGACAAAAACTGTGTCCTTGAGTAATTTCAGGTGGCAGGACTGTGCATCACCCCGGAACCGCCTGCCTGCCTCTAGATTGTTATGTAAAAAAGAAATAATCTTCTTTCTTATTCGAGCACTGCAATTTGGATCTCTTTGTTACAGGAACTTAGCCTATTCCCTAAGTAATCCATCTCCCCAAGCTTCCTATGACTCGTTCAAATGTTCCCCGTGGGTCTCATTCTTTAAAATGAGGATAAGAATTTTTTTCTGTACAAAAACAGAGAGTAAAAATTTTAGTCTTTTCAGGCCACATACACCTCTATTCCATATCGCTTTTTTTCTTTTCTACAAGCATTTAAAAATGTAAAAACTAGTCTTAGCTCAAGGGGCCATATAAAAATGAGCCCCAAAATTAGCCTTTGGGGCCACAGTTTTAACCAACCCCTGGAATCAACAGATATGGATATAATTTCCCAAAGATAAAAAGAAATTCTTTATGTCTTTAATTGATTATGTCTAGAATGGAAGACCAAAACAATGTGATAAGAGGCTTAGTTAAAGCAAGTACTAGATGTCATGAAAGTGGAAAAGACAGGAAGTGAAAATGCCTATTAACTAGTTTTCATCACTGGTGTTGATATGCATATTTTGGTGTGTATCCTTTCTTCTGTCATTGTGTGATATGCTTTCCAAGTGTAGGGATCAATTCTGTAATTCTCCTTTTTAGCACAGTGATCTGAATGCAGAAAACAATCAATAAGTATAGCTGACTGTCTTGTTCATTGATGACTTTGCCACCTACTTCCACGCCTTTTCATAATAAAGAGCTTATTGTCTGCCCAAGTAACTAGGTAAAAGTTACAGATTTGTTTTGTCCTCAACATTTCTTGGCATTGCCACCTATTTTAATATTATGATTTAAAGGTAGAGTAGATAACAACCACAATGAACTAAACTAGAACACATACAAAAACATTTACAATAGTGCTTTATATTGTTACATATTAAGACCAAAAGACTCTCCTTTCCCCTTGGAAGTTATGAACTGGCAGGTCTGCATGAGGACTGTAGCTCTATGAAAAGAACTTGGTCCTTTCCAGCATTCTAAGATTAACATCTCCCTAGAAAAAGGAATAACAGAGGACCTAAATTTCTGACAGGTACAATGGTAATAGTGTGGTTTGATTATTTTCTTAGCAATGTTATAAATTTCTAGATTATCAGAGAAAATAATTACAAACTGAATGCCCAGAAACACCTTCCAGAGCTAAATGTAAGCTTCACACTTACTTTTTCTCAATTCCACCACCAGTTTTGGGGGTAGCTGTGAGTTGGCCTACATAGAACGTTCAGAACACTTAACAAATAATGTTCTTGCTTTTTGTTTTCTTTTGTTATATAACATTCCTTTTTTAAAATTCAAGCAAAACCTGGGTGTTCTACAAAGTGGTCTATAGAAAATTTCTTCACTATATTTTATGCTCTAAAACAGAGGAGAACTGGGCATCAAAATCATACTGGAATTACATTGAAATCAAAATTTAACATCTCATATCCCATCTTCTTGACAGTTCTCTCCCTTTCATGATAGTCCACAGCTCTGATAGTTTTACTACACATTTTCATTATTTTTCAGTGTAGTACTTTGTGTTGCCTTATAGTTTTCTGTTTCTTGCCTAATTGCTTTATATGCCAGTCTTACATCCTCAGAAAGACTGATTTTAATCTCCTTAAGGGCAAAACTGTGTATTATACCTCTCTTCTACCCCAATAACTACCAGCAATTATAGCCCAAGACAGACAGAAGGGTTCAATAAAAATTTGTTGAATGAAGTTCAGTGAATTTTCTTTTCCAAGACTTGGAAGACAAAACAATGTGCCTACCTTGCTGTGTAAGAATAAGTTACTCCCCTCCCCTCCTGATTCTCCACTGAAGCAAGGTTTACAACCTTGGACTCGCGGTACAGCTCTAGGCAATACCTGATAATCTCACACACAGACACAATTTATGCTATACAAAGGTTTATGGGAGGTCCTGGGAGGCACAGTCCATACTAATTACCAGGTCGGTCCAACTATCTCATTAGTCCAGGCTAGGAAAGTTGTTAGGATTTAAAATCCTATTGAAACGAAAGTATCTGAGTGGAGTTTAAAACAAGCTGCTTTCTTCCATCCCAGCATTTCCGATCTGAATGCTAGTCTAAGTTACGTATTTCTTCCCCTTTGGTTTATATTTCACTTCCATAAAATTGTTTTCTTTCTGGCATTTGGATGATAATATGGGTATTTCCACCTCAATACCACACTTAGATAGATGTATTTCTGAATTACATACATATATGCAAAAGATATAATAATTTCCACTTCTAATTTAGGAAATTAGGCCCAAACATCAATAATGTATTTCCTATTTAAACACTAACATCCAATGACTCATTCACATACTCCCTCATTTTCATTCCTTCTCTCCCATATCTGTACAATCTCATTCACTAAACACATGCTGTAATTTCTTTTTCTCACAATTTCTTATTTGTAGCATTTATGTCACTCTTTTCTCTTGTTTCATAAAATATAAACATAGTAAAGATATAAATACAATTTATAAATATGTGTATATATACATTTCTGGTTATATTTGTACGTATACCTACACAAACACACGCATTCTTTTTTTTTTTGTCTCTTTAAAAGGTTTATTGATCATGTACAAAATAAAGAAAACCTTATATATCACAAACATACGCTATGTACAACAATAAATACCCGGGGGGCCAGGCCCAGTGCTGCCCCTCCTGGACAATAATTTAGCAATAAATACTGCGCAGGGCAGGGGTGGGGCACTAAGGCCACTGCCCTGCAAGAGGTCAGGCCCCTGCCCGCCTTACACGAAGTGTGAGCGCTCGGGCCTCACCCCGCATCCAAACCCCAGCCCCTCCTCACTTAGATCTTTAATAACCTCCATCCTACCCCAGCAGATCCCGGGGTCTTCTCCCACACACACAACCTCCCCTGGCTAGACCTAGGCAGGGCAGGCAGGGACTGATCAACTCTGCTTGGACCCACCTCTCAGCGCCATGAGAGCAACAGGGCTGGACACGCGGGCAGCCCTTGTCCTGTTGCCAGGAGAAGGCTTTCTGTGCCCACTCCAGTTTGGTTAAAGGCTTCAGGGACTAGCAGACTGAGGGGGTGGGAAGAAGGGCAGGGCTGGGACACAAGGTTGCTGGAGGGGCCAAAGCCCAATTGGGGTCACCAAGAACAGGGTGGTCTCACAGTTTATCGGGGACACACTCTAGCTCAGACTCAAGGGACACCTATGGTATCAAAGCTGCTGCTCCAGGGACAGGGTGGAAATGTGTGGGACTGGCCCGGCAGGTACCGTACACACCCAGGACACAGGCCAGACGCAGGACAGGCATTAGTCTCTCAGACACGCCCTGCCTTTGTGTGGTACTGATTATGTACTCCACTCTCCCGACCTGCTCCAAGGCCAGACAGCCAACAGGAAAGCAGAAATACACCAAAAAGAATTATTCAGTGGCTTCTGGGGGGAAAAATCGTTAATGTGTTGGTTCCTTTCACCAAACTACAGCCTAAAAAAGTAACTCACAAGATCCCAGAGCGGAAATGGTGCAGCAGGCTGCAGCTCAGACTTTCCAGATGTGGATGGCAGCTTTGGCCAAGTGGCCACTCCAGAGAGAGGCAGCAGGGACAACATGCGACCTGACCATTGTCCCAAAGCAGGCTGCAGCCGCTCAGGGCCGACACATGCATTCTTACTGTGGTCAATCTACAACTCATAAATGTGGCTGTGTTCTAAAACATCAGTGGTTGATCCATTTTTAGGATCTTGTCCTAATTTTTACAGAGAGGCAGTATTGTATATAATGGTTAGGTCCTCTGAAGATTCAATTTACTAGTTCATGCTATGACTGATTTCAATTCAGTACATCCTGGTTTCACTAATCCAACAGGGTAAACTTGGCAACACCTGACACTTTGGTGGGCAGAGGGGAAATGCAGAAGCCAAGATGAGAGAGAGGGATGCGATAACTGAACAAGCTGTAAGCTAGATACTGACAAAGGAAGCCAGACGTTCAGTGTCTAATAGTGAAAGAAGTAAATGTGAACTCAGACCTGCTCAAGTTGAAAAATCCAGGCAGAGGAAGAATATGTACAAAGCATGCAGGAACAACGAAGTATGGCATATTCGTCAACCTACCAGTATTTTATACACTGCTAGGGCATAAGGTATGTGGGAGAAAGGGAGAGGGGGGTGGAAGGAGTCTAGACAGGTGGTTCAGAACAGATCATAGTTCTGTGATCAGCCTTTTCAGAGAGACACTGTGTTACTCAGAGAATTGCAAAGCTGAGAGGAAACCAAAGCAGAAGAACTGGGCCAACAGATTGGAACACACAGAAAAGCTATGACTCAGTCAGCATGTAACAGCACGGGGCTTTTCTTAGGAACACCAGGAACCAGTCATTAGCACAGTGAATTCCAATTCTATTCCCATACTAGGCGGGTGAGATCCCAATCTATTCTCTGTCCTTGTCAGAACTGGCTCCGGAACTGGGAATTGTTGGCACACAGTTACCCAAGCCTAGAACTGCTGGCATAGGCCACCATTTATAGCTTGGCCTCCAGGTGAAACCACACTCAAACTTCACAGTTAGAACCCCAAGGATGTTTCCTCAATAAAAAGCACCTGCAAAAGAAATAGAGACTTTCTCTCCCGGGGCCATACTAGGCTATATAAGCAAGAACAGGAAACTGAAGTTCTGAAGGAATAAAGGGAGGAGGCTACAGAAGAAACTCAGGGATCCCAGCCCTGATAGAGAAAAACTAGGATGTCCATAGTCGGAGGAAGGAAGAGAGAAAGTCCTGAGGCAAAGAAAAATCTCTAACTGGAGAGCCATTGGCATGAATGAAACTTCCTCAAATTCAAAGTATGCTTGGAGAGATTAGCAATACCTGCTCATAGAACAGAGTGAGGGGTCTATAATGCCGAAGTTTAGATGAGTGTTTTGGGAAATATGGGACTAATTATGTTCTTTTGAAATATAACTATAGATTCTTCTAGGTCTAGAAGAGAGATTTGTAAAAAGAGATGAAGAAGGAGCATTGTATTTTGAGAGGAGGCGGGCATAGAGAGCATGAGGTGGCCCTAACAGTGATAGATACTGCTGTCCCTAGGAAGCAGACGTCACCTCACAGCGACCACTGCAGTCATAAACAGCAAGATCCTCAAGGTTAGGGGCCAGGCCTATTTGGCATCCACTGGATGCTTAATATCTAGGAGAGTGCCTGGCACATAGTGAGCATTTTACCAATATTTGTTGAATGAATAACAAGAGCTACTATTTATTGACTGCTTACTACGTGAGGCACTTTCCTAAGTGCTTTTTTTGAATTCACTACGTTGGTACTATTAGTGTCCTTATTTTGCAGAAAGAGTAAGTTATTTGTTCTAGGTCAGAGTTTCTCAATCTCTGCAATATTCACATATTGGACCACATTATTCTTTGTTGTGGGGAGCTTCTCTGCATATCACTTGATGTTTAGCAGCACCTATGTCCTCCAGGGGAACCTCATCCCTAATCGTGGCAATTTAATGTCTCCAGACAATGCCAAACATTCCCTGGGGGACAAAACTGCCCCCAGGTTGAGAACCACTGATTAGGTTTTCCAGCCGGTAAGTGGTAGAACTAGGACTTGAGCCCAGGTAGTCTACTCCAGAGACTTTGCTCTTAACCTCTACACTACAACAGCCAGATGAGCGTTATGACAGGTAGCACTTAGTTACTGCTTACTATGAGCCAGGCACAATGCTGCATGCTTTCTATATAATCTCATCTAATTATCACCATAGCTGTAGATCTCAATAGCTACCTTTGAAACCAAACACTATAGAAGAATTCAAAGAAAGTTTTTTTTTTCTTAAGTTGATTCATATCTGCCAGATCCTTTTCCAAATACTTTTGCAGGACTCAGAACTACATTTTGGTTTTCTGATTGCTAAGGCCTTGACTTTTCTATCCCATTTTTGGTAAAAGCAATGTACCTTACTGAACTAAAAAATAGCTTTAATTTCTACATGAAATCAATTCTGATTTTTATGTGGCATTAAAGACTTATATTGTGCCAGTTTTATTATAATACCCTAAAATCATCTTAAAGAAGAAGTACAAATCACCGCAGAATAGTTTCTAAAGATGTGAACTATGGCCTTTGTGAAACCTGCACAGGGGAATCCTTGATTGTAATGTTGCCAACGCACTTCATGGAAGAATGGACTCTAATAACAACATCAGCAAACCACAATCCATAGAGTTTACCTTTCTCACTTTTAAAATTTATCCAGAAACTGAAGTCTAGGGGGTTTAATTTCAAATCCTACCTGTCTCTTAGTATTTAGAAGATGCATAATGAAAATATCCATTATTAAAGGTAATAAACCCCACTGAGAAATATGGTAACAAAATTTGGTACCATGGTGTTCCCCAATGCACAAAAAGGTGTCTGAAATTATGTCAACAGAGGATGCTTTGAAAGGTGAGTAAGAATGTCAATATGAGTTACTTAGGTAATGTACAAATTGTATCAGTCCCTTGCCACACAAATTACCTACATTTGAAATAAGCATTTCTTAATAATTATGTACATTCTAGAGTCAGTGTATACTACATTTTGATGCCAGTTCCATCATTTTCTAGTTTAAACAAGTTATTTAACCTCACTGGGCCCTGGTTACTTTGGTTCCCATCTGTAAAATGGGAATAATAATAATAGTACACAGGGTCATGGTCAGGACTAATATATATAAACCACCTAGTACAGTGCTTGAAACATAATAAATGCTGGATTAACATATCTCTCACATATGTATAGAAGCACACACACATTTTGATAATTTGTATTCCAATGTGGATAAATAAATAGCCCAGCCCTCAATGCCAGATAACCAGACATGTCTACAGCTCTTCTAGCAGAACTAGAATACTGACATTTTTATTATATTATAAGTACAGAAAAGTCATGGGAAGTGTAGAACACTTCTTTAATATAAATGGATATAAACAGTCATTTCAACATGCAGACCATCAGCTTTTCATAGCCACAACTGTAAGTGAGTTCATCAGCTAAGTTAGAATACATTGAACCATGACATTTTCTTCTGCTGGTCTAGAAGCCTAGCTTCAGCATCTGAGAAGGAGGAGGACCTGATAACTGCAAGATGGCAATTTACATGGTGTAATGAGGGGGTTTAATTTTGTGTACCTCCCACACCTCCCCACACACGCTTCAATCTGTGCCACACGTGTGAATTTATATTACACCATTCCTGTTGTCATATGATCTTTCTAAAATTCTATCATTCCTGTATACTATCTGTGAAAGACTGTTATGTACCATTGTACTAATTATGCTTCTACAGAATATTTATGTGCCCCTTGGTAACCTTGGCAACCCCAAACAAAAATTATAAAGAAAATTAAGGCATTATAGTCATTATCAGGAAAATCAGTCTATATTTATATCTTCATGCTGCTTAAAACAATGGTGATAAATAAAAACAAGACTATATTGGAAGAAACAAAAATGACCGGTATATACAAATGATTTGCAATAGAACTCATTAAAAAAGAATTATTTGTAACAATGACCCAGATCAGTGCTTTAAATATCCATAAGATTTCTCTTCATTAATATTAATTAAGAATATGAGCATTTGTGTATAAAGCCAGGAAAATTTTGCACTATCCTAAGAATAACAAAAATGCTTTCCAAAAAGGGCTCTCAGTTTTATGCAGAAATACTAATAAGAAATGTGATGTCATTATCTAATTCCAATATTTTTTGTCTTTTAGAATTTTTTTTCTAATTTCTAAAACAACTTAGTGAAGTGTTTGCTTGAGGGCTATCATTCCTTCAAGTTTGCTGTCAAGGCTACGATCATAAAGTTTTTGTAATGACTCCACTGAAAAAGACCATAAGAATGCTGTTCTTCACACCCATGATAACACTATTTTCTGCCATCTGAGAACACAGCTTTGGATTGTTTTTCTATCAGTTGAGCTTAGTTACACTGCTTTGCCCAGGCTTTCTCAGTTCTTCCCATGACCAATGTCACAACTTGCAAGACACCTGCCTCAGGTCAGGTTTTCATTCTGATTCTCAGAATTCATTGTTATCTAATTGTTACTACCCTTTCAACCTCATCCCGGGCCACTCTCCCACATGCGTGCTGCATTCTACCTACACCAAACCACTTGCAAGCCTCCAAATGCATCAAGTTCCTGAACTCCCCATATTTTTGCAGATGCTGTGCTTTTGCCTGCAATGTCATCCCTTATCTCATCGACCTGTCAAACTATCACCTAAATGCTTTCCAAGTTCCAGCTCAGTCAAACACCTTGCTTGATTGAGGAGGCAGTCCTAAAGACCCCAACAAGTTGATAGAGTTGGTGATTTATTCCTCAGAGTGTCAGTATATTGAGTGCTGTCTCCACAAGTTTACTGTATTGCAAGTTATTTACTTGATTTCATGTCAATCTCTCTCACTACACTTTCTCACTTTCCCTTTCTAAAGGGCCAGTATAACCAAAAAGTTAAATTCCACACTGGCTGAGAGGAGGTACAAAATGCATATGTGTTGCTTTGAAGTTTATTTGTACTTTCCCAAGCAAGACTCTTTTTTTCTTTCAAAAAAAATATAAAAAATTAGCTGGGCATGGTGGCGGGCGCCTGTAGTCCCAGGTATTCGGGAGGCTGAGGCAGGAGAATGGTGTGAACCCGGGAGGTGGAGCTTGCAGTGAGCAGAGATGTGCCACTGCACTCCAGCCTGAGCGAGAGTGAGACTCCGTCTCAAAAAAAAAAAAAAAAAGCCATAATATATGCTGTATTGATTGGTTCTTAACAAACCCAGAGTAAGCAAAGAAACATAGGCATTTCCTAACCACAGAAATTTCCACCATTTTTGGCTATATATCTATAGCTTAAAACAAATTGTACTATGAGTAAATCAAAAGTGCTATAGCACCTGTTGCAATTCATTTTCTTTCTTTTTTTCCTAAGGTAGAAATAGGTCAAATACATGGAGAAGTGATGTCTTTTAAAATGCTGAAAATGTTTTCCTATGGTAGTTGTTTATGTGTGTAAATTTGAGGAGATAACGAGTAGTTGTGTAGAACACTGTGGCAGATAGACCCTTATATTTGGTATTTTTAATATTCTGGAAATAGTGTTCTTTGTTGCCTGGCATAATGACCTACTGAGGAAAACCATAATAATTTTATAAAAATTCAACAGTTTAAAACTCAGTAGACCGATGCACACCTTGTGCACTGGGCAATATCTCAGAAACCTTTTAGTTAAAAGTACAATAGATAGAAAAAAACAGAAATTGGCAGGCTATGTAGTATGGCATTTCAAAATTGCTTCAACCTCCCTGATTATCAGAAGTAACTGAGCTTCTTTAAGTGTACCCCATGGTCCTTTTCACATGCCTTATTTCTAAATCACATAATCAACTTTCTATAGATTAAATCCTTAAATATCACATGCTTTCAAGAATCTAATTAACTGGTAATCCTATTTACATATTTCCTCACAAAGGGACAGCATAGGCTCCCTGTCCCAGACAATGAATTAATGGCTATCAGACGTACCTTCCACTATATGAAACTATAAAGCTATGTAAGATATGGAAAGTAACTATTTTTAGGCATTGGGAAACAATCACATAGCTATGATCCTTGAAAGAACTCTGGCTTTCTACCTAGGGACACTTTTCAAACTAGAAGCCACAAAGAAGCAGAAGAAAAATGTGTAGACGAAGAGCTCTAGGAATCTTGCATAGGGTTCCCCAAGAACTCTACAAATTTCTCAAATATGGCCAATGGCTAAGGTGTATATGTGTAGTGCAAGACTCTAGTTGACTGGCAGTAAACATCTCCTGGGCTGTAAGCTGAACAGAGATTCCAGGGCTCACACACTGCTGGGAGACACTGGATTATGACCATCCAGAGTAGAGCAACCTCTCTTAACACCCAGAGAATTCACTCCCAGAAAGATGATGCCTTAGGAGTGGAGTCACTCTAGCTCCTCTAGCCACCTTAACAAATCCTAAACCAAGCCTGAAGAGAATAAGGATAATCTTCCAGTAAAATGACTGCCTGACAGAAAATAAAAAAGAAAAAGAAAACAGCATTCTTCAAAAGAAGATAACAAAATTAAATAGAATGCAAAGGGTTTACAATAGCCAAAACAACTTTGAAAGTGATTAATGAAAGGAAAGAAGAAAGCAAGGAAGGAGGGAAGGGAGGGAGGGAGGGAGGGAGGGAGGGAGGGAGGAAGGAAGGAAGGAAGGAAGGAAGGAAGGAAGGAAGGAAGGAAGGAAGGAAGGAAGGAAAGAAGGAAGGAAAGAAGGAAGGAAAGAAGGAAGGAAAGGGAAAGAAGGAAGAGAAGAAAGGGAAGGGAAGGGAAGAAGGAAGTAAGGGAAGTTGAAGGCCTTACACTACCCGATTTCAAGATTTATTATAAGTTCATAATAACCAGGATAGTGTGGTATTGGAATAGCTCAAAGAGTCTAGGAACAGAGACATATTTACATGTTCAATAGATTTTGACAAACTACCAAATAAATTCAATGGGGAAAGGACATTGTTTTCAATAAACCATACTGGAACAATTGGATACACATAGAGAAAAAAATCACCCTTGGATTTCATCTCATACCACAAAAACAAAAATTAATTCAAAATGTATTATAAATCTCAATATAAAAAGTAGAATCGAAAAACTTCTAGAAGAAAGCACAGGAGAATATCTCTGAGAACTTGGTATAGCCAAAGATTTGTTAGAGCACAGAAAGAAGCAGCTATAAAATTAAAAATAGATAAACTGGATTTCATCAAAATGGAAAACTTCTCTTCATCAAAAGACTTCATTAAGAAAATAAATAAGTGTTCTGGGTTAAACTGTGTCCTCCCAAAAATTCATGCCCACTGGAACTTCAGAATGTGACCTTATTTGCAATTAACAAGATAAGATCATACTGGATTAGGGTGGGCCCTAAATTCAATGACTTTTTTTTTCAAGAAGGCCATATGAACAAACAGACACACAGAGACAGACACACACACAGAGGGAAGAGGGCCACGTACAGATGGAGGCAAGAATTGAGATGATGCAGTTATAAACCAAGGAGTGCCAAGAATTACCAGGAGTCATATATTTATATCAGAAGCTAGGAAGAGGCAAGAAAGGACTCTTCAGAGGAAGCCTTGCAAACACCTTGATTTCATACTTCTGGCCTTGCGTGAGAGAATAAATTTCTGTTGTTTTACGCTACTAAGTGTGTGGTAATTTGTTACAGCAGCCCTAGGAAACCAAAACTTCTGTTCATCAAAAGACTTCACTCAGAAAACAAATAGCCAAGCTACATATGACAGAAAATATTTTATTTGGGGAAGGGGAGAGGTAACTTGTAACTAGAATATGAAAAAAAATAAACCCTCCTAAAGCTCAATAATAAAAAAACCTAATTAGAAAGTAGAATAAATAACTAAACAGAAACTTCACAAAGGAATCTATTGGAATGGCAAATAAACACATGAAAAAGTACTTAACATTATTTATCATCAGAGAAATGCAAATTAAAGCCAGAGGAGATACCACTATACACTGGTTAGAATGACAAAATTAAAGAATCAATTGCAAGGGAAAATATGGAACAACTGGAACTTTGAGAAATTGCTGGTGGGATTATAAAACGGTAATACTTAGGAAAACGGTGAGTAATTTCTTATTAAACTAAATGTGCATCTACCGTATAAGCCAGCTATTCTACTTCTAGGTATTTACCAGGAAAAATGAAAGCATACATTCAGAAAAGGCTTGTTCTGTGCTGCTGTAACAAAATATCTGAGACTGAATAATTTATAAAAGACTGAAATTTGTTTTCTCATAGTTCTGGAGGCTGGGAAGTTCAAGATTAAGGTACCAGCGGGTTTGGCTGTCTGGTGAGAGCTGCTTTCTGCTTCAAAGATGATGCCTTGGCCTGGCATGGTGGTTCATACCTTTACTCCTAGCACTTTGGGAGGCCAAGACAGGCAGATTGCTTGTGCCCAGGAGTTTGAGACCAGCCTGGGCAACGTGGTGAAACCCTGGCTCTACGAAAAACACAAAAATTAGCTGGGTATGGTGGCTCACGCTTGTGGTCCCAGCTACTTGGGAGGCTGAGGTGAGAGGATCACTTGAGCCTGGGAAGCAGAGGTTGCAATGAGCTGTGATTGTGTCACTGCACTCCAGCCTGGGTGACAGAGTGAGACCCTGTCTCAAAAAAACAAAACACAAAGACAGTGCCTTTTTGCTGCAGCCTCTGGAGGGAAGGAATGCTGTGACTTCATGTGGCAAAAGGTGAAAGGGCAAAAGAGTAGAATGCTGCATGAAGCCTATTTTATGAGTCTTAATCCCATTCACAAGGGAGGAACCCTTACAGCCTAAACATCTCTGAAAGATTCCATCTCTTAATATTACCACATTGGTGAGAACTGAATTTTGGAGAGGACACATTCAAACAATAGCAAATTGGAAACACTTATATGTCTATCAACAAAAGAAGAGAAAAACAAGTTGGGATATATTTATACAATGACTTATTACTTAACAATAAAAAGGGACAAACTTCAGATGTATAACAACATGGATGAATCTCAAAAACACTATGGAGAACAAAGGAATCTAGATACAAAAAAACTACCTACTCTCTGATGCCATTTAGACAAAGCACTACAACACAGAAAACTAAGCAATTGTAAAAATCAGCCTCCTCAAAGGTGAGGGATGGGGAAGGAGGAGTGGCAGGGGTCACCTGGAAAGATGCAGAAACATGCTCGAATTTTTTTTATATGAGAAATGTTAGAGTACCAGTGAAGAGATATGGCATATACAGGTTTGAGCTATGTGCTTAGTGTGTGTGCATTTCACTGTATATAAATTAGAACTCAAAGAAATGTTAACAGATGAGCACAAATATAAGTACACAAAATTTTAAAATCCAGTTCAAAATCCTAAATAAATCACTAATGTAGTAGGAAGTAGTCATTTCTGGAGATCTAATCACAATAAACCTCCATCTTTCTTTTTTCCAGTTAGTGAAGGATAACAACCTGGAAGAGTTTATCATTGTGCACAATTAATATAAAAGGAATCTAATTTTTAAAAATTATAATCAATAATCATTCTATTATCTCAATTCCAGAAAGTTGCCACATAATTCCAGCCTATCCCTTGCTGAATTTTTTTACATACCTTTTTAATCCTTAATATTTTCCATTCCAAAATGGAAATAATGAGAGTCCCAAAATTCCAATATAGTTTCCTCAATCTAGGGTAAGCTTCCCTTCTTTATAAACTAGAAAAATTCAAAGTATCTGACCACTTGTAACTTTAGAAATTGTCATTAAGTAATACAGGCTCCAAATTTTATTCTAGAAACTCTAGCCTTCCTATTATATTGTTATACATGTCAAACAAGACTTTCCCCATCACAAATGAGCATATGTATAAAAAGATAGTGCCCATTAACTGAGTGTAGGCTTTGCTAATCAAGTATTATAATTCCTGACTTAAAGTTCACCAAGCACATGGAAGGGGACAGGAGTGGTAACAGCATTTAGAACTGTGCTGTTCAACACGGTACAGTATAGTGCATAGTGTACAGTGGCTAGATCAATCCACTAGTCACATAAAGGCTAAAGTATCAAAATTAAATAAAATTCTAAAATTCAGTTCTTCATTCACATTAGCCACATTTCAAGTGCTCAACAGCCACCCAGAGTTAGTGGCTACCATATTGGACTGGATGTGTCCATGACACTATTCTGTTGGACAGCTTTGCTTACAGAGTAGCTGGGGTGAAAGGCAGTCCTAAGGTAAAAATCCTCATTTTAAATTCAATGGAAACTGAATTTCTGAAGTGAAGGAAATGACCCAAAGCTAACAATTAAGATTTGGAACTTTGTGAACCGGAGATTTTTCATAAACACATGCACATACACACACACAGTACTAAGGCAAAAACCAGAGGTCAATCAGTTTCATTATTATTCTACTCTCGGGTCCCATGAGAGTTATCCTAAAGAGGCTGAAGCAGCAAAATTCAATTTGCCTCCACTTCCAGGGAAAGTCTTTGAGCCAAGGTGTACATTTTATTGGACTGCCTAGTCTCTATTCATGTCAAAGGTTTAATCCTGAAGGCTTTCAGAATTCAAGACTTTAGATTAGAAAATGGCCTTTACTCCACACTATGGCAGTGCTCATTCTGGACTTAGGAAAATGCTAATATAATAAAAATGGACTTGGAACATTTACACCAGGAGCAATAATAACCATATGACTAATGATTGGAGTACATCCCTTGAAGTTACTGACTTGTCCATGCACATGGTTTAAGGCCATTTAAGAGACAACTTATATGCCAGATGTCTGTGAAAATGTTCACATAGCATCTGTGGTTCATTATGCAAGTATATATTTAGAGATTATTGATGCCCAAAGACCACAAAAGTTTCTTTGGAGCCATCATAGTTAATGATGCATTTACAATAAGGAAAAATTCCAGCATTGCCAGACAGTCTATGGTGTCAGCATCAACATGGATGCTCTGTTTTTATGAAGATTCTTGACTCTGCAGAGGGGAATGGCTTCTTTAGTGCCACTGTGGTCTAATCATATCAAACCCTGCTAAGAGAGTCCTCCATTTATGGATCACTAGCAATATTGATCAGCATGGCTCCTCTGGAGCCATTATCATTTGTCATGTCAATATTGTTGCTACTGCACCCTATTGCATTTTAAGTGGCTGCAATAGTGGAGTAGCTCAGTTTCCAGGTGAAAAACTTCCAATTTTTCTTCCAAATTTTCCCCTTTCAGACAATATGCAAAAGTATTATGATATTTCATTGTAAGCAACGGAACCCATTAAGATGATCAATTCAAAATAAACCCTAAAACATATTTTTTCTAGTTTTTTTCCCATGCCAACAGCATATGTGGTTTGTTATGCAAGTGTACATATTTGTACTTGCCAACTTATTAAGTTGTCCAAATGATCTTTCAATTTCCATTTGAGCTCTCTATGTATGATACATACAAATGTTATTTGCTTTATTTTAAGTTATACAACATTCCAAAATTAAAAACAACCCATCCATATCCTGTGGCATTCTGAGATTTCATAAACAATAATGTTCCAAAGCCAGTGTCAGCCACAGGACTTCTGAAAGTGGCTTTTTAAGCTCAGAATACCTTGTGGGAGTGTTACAGAGAGCAGCTGATTAATGCCTGGCAAAGCTTTCTCCCATACTATACAATGCCTGATACCAGAACTCAGAGTATTACATAACATTCTATGCTTCCAGTAGCTCCAAGGCTGACAGGCCAGGACAGAAAAAGGACCATAGTAACGGGCAAGGGACTCATTATTACCATGGGCAGAGCAGCAACTCACCCCATGCCAACCTCACCAGTGAAGTAAGGAAGCAAACAGGATTAAAAGTAGAATATTTGAACCCTCATTCTCGTGAAGTAAGGGTATTAGATTGTTATCTGTCTTATATGTGTGCTTTACTTCTATTAATCCTATCTTCAAAACCAATCTGTACATTCCTTAAGTATTATAATCATATATCCTATTACTATTTACTGTTCAACTCTGCTGAGACTAATACAGTAGATTTAACACAGTGAACTTGTTTCTATTTTCTTATGTGTAACAGGGATAATATTTTATAAATTATTAATGTGCCTTTCTAAATGCATTTACCTTAGCTAGCCTAAGCAGTCTTCTGCCTGAAAGATTTTGGCTAAGTACAGAAGAAATGGGGGAAAAAAAAAAAAAGCCTTGTACTCCTTCCACAATGACACCAAGGGAGCAGAAAAGAGAAGCAAGAAGTTAAAAAAAAATTTTTTTTTAACCCACTCCATGCAAGACTGGAAAGGGTTGTGAAGAAAATAAGCAAAGAGAAGAGATTGGTTTTTTCCTCTCTTGGGGTTTTGGCCTGGAGAGAGGGAGCTGTATTAAATAAGTGTCAAAGAGAGTAGAGAACTTTGGGAGACTGTGGCAGGTGGATCACTTGAGGCCAGGAGTTCAAGACCAGCCTGGCCAACATGGCAAAACCCCATCTCTACTAAAAACACAAAAATTAGCTGGGTGTGGTGCTGCATGCCTGTCATCCCAAGTACTCGGGAGGCTGAGGTTCGAGAATCACTTCAACCTGGGAGTCAGAGTTGTAGTGAGCCAAGATCGCACCACTGCATCCAGTCTGGGCGACAGAGTGAAACTCTGTCTCAAAAAAAAAAAAAAAAAAAAAAAAAAAAAGAGCAGAAAAAGACTCTTGCCCACCTCCTGTTGACTCAGGAAGATGATGGCTGTGGGGGCTGCACTGTATAAACTTAGGGCATAGCCACATTAAAGTAAACATTGAAGTGCAACAGTGTTAAGGCTAAGGAGCGGGGATGTCCTGAAATTTGCCTGTCCCAGTGTTTGGCTGGGGACCTTGCCAGAAAGGACACTGGAGAAGTGGTGAGGTGGCTTTACAGAAAGCGATGCAGAGGACCAATCTCCCAGGCTAGGCTCAAATATGAGTTAGCACCAGACTCCCTAGGGTCTATAGCACCAATGGGAGCCAAGATAAGGCAGTCAGCCAGGAGATGCCACTGGGCTCTGATGGAGCTAACAAAAATCCAGTGAACAAGTGACAGCAATCATAGACTTGAGCTACAAGTGCCAGCAGAACACACAGCAACAGGTGGGCAAAGGATATCAACCCCCAGAGCAACAGACAGACGAACACAGGACAAGACCCTCTTCTTCCCCACCCCCATCCCACCTGGACAGAAGCCAGAGAATACTCGTCCCAAAGATCTCAGGTCTTTCTTCTAGTTATGAGGTCACGAAAACCTTACCTCTCTCCTCATGAACTGTCATCACTTTATAAAAAAGAGAGACAGAAGGGGCAGGCGATTTGAGAAACTGGGCTTTTTAATCAATAGACTGATCACTACTTCCCATCTAAAAAGAGCTCATGCTTTAAGCAGTGGTCACGGGACCAAAAAAATCACTTATTAAAAGTATGTTACAATTCTTTAAGGCAAGGGTCACAAGCCAGTAACCCCCAAGTGGCCCACCCATCTACAGACATGTAAATTTGAATTTGAATAGCTCTAAGTGACACCTTTCCTTCCCACTCACCCACTGACCTCAGTACCCCTCATAATCTCATATCTGGTTCAGTGAACTCATTTACATTACTTGCCTGGCCCATGTAAGCAAAACGATGTTGTGACAGGCTGCTTTAAAATTTTAAGATTATTTAGGTCTGTTTCTTTCTGTTGAATTTACACACTGGGAAACAGGAACTCACAAATTTTAAAAGGTTTTTAAAATTAGAAGTATGTAGGATTTCTTGAACAAGACACAAAATACTGAAACCACAAAACAAAAAATAATGATAACTTGAACTCCATTAAAAATAAATATTCCTGCTCATCAAAGAAATCCATGAAGAAAATAGACAAGCCACAAACTGGGAGAAAATATCCACAAAATAAATATCTAACAAAGGACATGTATTCATAATAAATGAAAAAATCCTACAAACCAAAAATAAAAAGATGCAAATCTCATTTTTAGAACAACTAAATGGACATTTCACGAATAGAAAATATATAATGATCAGTAAATACATCATGAGATATCAGGGAAATACAAATTAAGTCCAGAATGAAATATCTCTTCATACCCATGAAAATGGATCAAATCAAAAAGACTGCAAGAAACACTGAGAACTCTCATACATTTCTATATGAGTATTGAACAGTACAAAATGGTACAATCAATTTGGTGAACTGTTTGGAAGTTTCTTAAAAAGTTAAATATACATCATCCCCAAATTTCCTCTCACAGACATTTATCCAAAAGGAACAAAAGCAAATGTCCAAAAGAAACTTTTAGAGAATATTTATGGCAGCTTTATTCATAATAGCCAAAGACTAGAAAAAACCCAGGTGTTTATCAGCAGGAAAACTGATCATCAAATTGTGGTATATTCATACACTGAAATAATACTCAGCAACAAAAGGGAATGCAATACTGATACATACAACATAAATAAATTTAAAGACATTACCTTAAGTGAAAAAAGCCAGGCACAAAAGCATATTGCTTGATTCCACTTGCATAAAATCCAAATATAGCAAAACTAGTCTATTTTGTGAAAAACCAGAGAGTAATTGTGTGGGTGAGGTGGGAACTGACTACAAAGGGGCACATGGAACTTTCCCTAGGAATGGTAATATGCTAAATCTTGTTTTGGGTGGTGGTTATCTGATTGTATACAATTATCAAAACTCATCAAACTAAGCACTCAAGATTTGTGCATTTAATTGCATGTTAATTATATCTCAATGAAAGTAGATATAAATACAGAGTAGACAGGTATAACTTCATAGGGATAGTGATAATTTTGAGGGACATAACTTCTAATCTAGTAGTCATAAAAAAGAGTTTTTAAATTATTTTTTCATAATTAATTATACAAGTAATGCAAATTTATAAAAAATTCCAGCAATACAAAAGTGAATTAAGTAGAAAAGGAAGTCTCTGTGTAAATGAGATATTGTTAGAGATAGAGTGACAAGGATGTCTATTCCATTCACTTATTGGTAATTTTTCTTTTAAAAGAATCAAGAGAGCCATTTAAAAAATATTTTTATTTGCTCTAAAACTATAATATATTAGTGGTTTGTTAACAAGTTATTTTTAAATTGTTATAATTTAATTTTTGAAGATTACAGTCAATTAGAGTTTATCCTTCATTTATCAAACAAGACATCAATGCAAAACAGTAATTCTTTTTATGTAAAAAGTTAACATCAGAAACATATACTAAAACAGTTATGTAGGGCTCATTGTATAAAGTAAGTTTATGAAACTAAAGCACCTCAGAGTCATTGCAAAATCTGCCAAACTGAAATACAGAAAAAAAAAAACCCAGCAACAAAACAAATAATTTGAATAAATAGGCAATACCATTAAAGCCCTTGCAATACCATTAAATGAAACCTGCTCCCAAAGGGACTGCATAAACCCTTGGCAATGGTGATAATATAGATGCCAATGTTAAAGAGAACAGCCAAAGATATCAGGAAGCATGAAGTACAATTTAGGAGGAGAGTGGTGGTTCCAGATGAAAGAATTAGAAGAAAGAGACAAATTTTGCTCTTGGGACTAATTAGGAAGATGTGGGAGTCCAAGATTCTCTTACATATAGTATACTTAAAATATCTATATTATATGTATATACCTAAATAACTATGAATGAAACTAGGCTAGAGTGCTATACATTTTATATTAACCAAGTAATTCAACACTTACCTTTTTGTTCAAAGAATCAACAAGAGAACTCTAAATAGTTATTGCTTTACAATAGAAACACCTGAATCCATCTGGTCAACACACTACTATACTCGAAACCGTAATGACATCTGCTTGGGTTAGTCTTCCAAACTCACCCACCCACTGCCACCCCCTACCATAAATCAAGAGGAATAATGAATTCATATCTATAAATAAATATTAATGGTTAAACTTCAGGAAAGATTTGCTACAGAATTTAACAAAGTCATTTCTACGCATTTCCTTTCAGAATAATGAAATATTAAATGTACTAAAACCTCAGACAAGCTGAAATTTGGACTCTTTGTTTATGATTGCATGCCAATAACAAAATATGCACAAATAAAAAATAGATTGATATAAATGAAGTCAAGTACGATCTTGTTTCAATCCTTTTTAGCATCTTGCTTATGACTTTGCTGTCATTTTTACTTTCTACCAGTAATTTTTTAAATTTACAGCTATAGCTAAAGATAGAATAAAACTACAGCTCTAAACGTAAGAGTGCTTTCAAAACCAAAATGCAAAAAATGTTTCACCAGTCTATCTGGAGGAAGGAATAGTAGCCAACTAACATTTATAAACCCCATTCCTCCTACAGAGGGATGATGTGCTATGTGCGAAATGGCCTATTTCAGTTTCCAAGGTTGGCAACAATCTGTACCAGCGAGAACAAGTTCCAGAGCCAGCAGTGCCCAGGTCTTTTCATGCATCACATACTGACAGCTGAATCTGTTTTGTGGAGTCTTATGCCATATCTTGTTCTTGCTCAAAATCTACAATGCCATAAGAACATATTTTGCCCTTCAAAAGCATTTGATCTTTTATTTTTAAGTACATTTGGTTCTAACTTCTCTAATTAAAAGCAAGTATCTCTGCAAAAAGAACACAAAAATAACATTTATTTCGCGCTTTCCATTGTTCCCTCTTGTATTTTTATAGATTTATTTTGAATGAGTTCTCTCCATTTAATCCACTAAAATATAAATGCATACACTGTCAATATCAACAGTGGATTTGATTTACTCTTTTTCTTTGAATGAAGAGCCTATTGCCTGAAATTCTGTATCTCAATCTAATTATCTGAAGAATGTATTTCTACAGATTCATATCTCAACATACACTGCTGGAAAAAAGTTAACAAATTAGATTTTCCTTACCTACTTCTTCTATCAAGACAGTGTGGAAAAGAAAATTAATCCTTTCCTACAATATTTTCCAGTAGCACATATTTGTCATGTTGTTATATAACTTTAGAAAGTCTAAAATGAGGTAGTTCAGCATTTGCACCTCTATTCTGTGTTTTTCCCCTGAGAGAAAAGCTTTGTTACACACAGATTGGAACAGTTTAAGTATTCCCTCTCTTTTCTTCATAAGGCAGCTAACGTAGTGTTCATTTAAAATCCATTTTTGCTTTTTAGATGCCTGTGTAATTAACATCAGTCCCGAAAAGTTTTAGAAATAAGCCTGCAAGTTTCCACAAGCTAACTGGCATTTTCCCAACTTCACCCTCTGACTTTACTAATTTGCTGACCAAAATAACAAAAAGTAATCATCCATTAAATAGGTGGGTTCTCCCCACTCGACAGTTTCCTGCCTGGTCAGTGATTCAGAATGAATGCTCATTTTTTTCCATTCGTCTTTGAAACGTGTTCTAATTTGAAAGTATGTTATCAAAGAACAATTTAAATTGCACAATTTTCCTGGAAATGCAACCCAATTATTAAAAACTGAACCCACAGCAGCAAAGGGATGAAAATGTACTATGAGATGCTTTATTGTAGAGAGGCACCTACGATAAGGATAATGAAATTTTTGTGGCAACTTTTAAAAAATTGACCTCTACACCAGAGGCTTAGTGTCTTCAAGGTGAGTGGCAATAAATATACATTTACTCTGCGTTCTTTTCTTTCCCTTTAGAGGCCTCATTTCTTATGAATTCCCATGCTCCAAATCAAGTTATTAGCCAATCAAGTTCTTATATCCACTGCATTTTAACTTCAAATATGTCTTCATTTTAACCCACAACATAATAGTCTTATAAAAATATATAACTTAAAAGTGTCTCATATCTTCAGGATTATGGTTTATCATAGAAATTAATAATAAACTTCAGAAAGATTTCAATGAAGACAATCCAGATTTGAGTTAGGAATTTTAAAAGTCCAATTTCTGACCTTGAGATTTTAAGTTTAAGGAAATTGGTAAAGTTGTTTCTATGCATTTTCCTTCAGAATAATAGTGAAACATTAAGTGTATTAAGATCCCAGGCAAACCCAAGTCTGAATTCTTTAGAGTCAAATTTGGACTGAACAATTCCTCCTTCGAGATATTTTAAACATTTCTCCCCTTTATTTGGGATATGATATTTCTTCTCCTAGAGTGAAAAATCCCTGTTTTCATTTGAAAGGCAAAAACATAAAGCCTAGAGTCATAGTGCTTTCCTGAGTTGGTTGAATTAAACGATCTATTAGGTATCCTACATAAAAATTCACTCTGAACATCAGGGAATAGAAAATATTAACAAAAGCAATAATACTAATACTTACAACAGAACTTATGAAAATCAGTCTCAGAAGGAAGAACAAACATATGAATGATACTTTCACAAAGTAAGTTGCCTCTCTGGAGTACTCATACACTTTAAATAAATCTATTTTTATAGTATAATTAGCAATCTGATGAAATGTGAGAAGAATACATCAGTGCAGGATATGTCCTCCTCCAAACAAAGTCAACAGGCTCTCACGAAACATCCAGGTTCAACGTTCAGTTACTAGGAGCATTGCATCTCATTGGTAGCCTAAAGGAAATATTTTTATATGCCTTTTTTAACAATCCATCAGTCTTCAGGAAGAACTCTGCTCAGTTACAAGTATATGTCAACAAACGCAATTCATAGTAAAGATATCCAGCTACTAATTACCACTGGAAATTTAAATAAGTTCTAAAAATATAGGTTACATTCTGCTCTGAAATACTTAATCTATTTGGCATTTTTTCTGGAACACTTAATGGTCCATCAGTACAATGTGTTAGACTGTACAAACATAGAATTAGACACAGTGCTTGCCTAGGGGATTCTCAATTTAAATAGACAAGCAAAATGGATTAAGCACTAAAACACCAGTGTATGGAAGAAATAAAGTAGATCACTACTATTAAGAATATATATTTATAAAACAGATACACAATGCACAGCACAGTAGTAAAGGGCAGGATATCTCTCAGTAGCAAAGAAAGCATTAGAACAATCCAAGATGCTCTTTGGAAAGGAACTGTTTTGAACATAGTGTTAAAGATTGTCAGAGAGACGAAAAAGAGGATGTTACGGACATCAGAAGTTACAAGGAAAAGAAAAGTTAACTAAAAGGAAGGAGGAAATTTACTTCTGGCTGAATGCAAGTGACTTCAGAAATCGTTTAATCTAACTCCCATCTACACACCATTGAAACATTTTTGCTAAAATACAGTTATCTAATCTCCACTTAAGTATTATTAGAGACATGTTTATTGGATGGATGGATGGATGGATGGATGGATGGATGGATGGATGGATGGGTGAATGGATGGATGGATGGACGGGTGGCTGCATAGATGACTGGATACATGGACAGATAGCAGGATAGCTATTCCAAAAAAAAAAAAAAAAAGCTACTTAAATGTTGGAACTTTGTTGAAAGCATTTATCTTAAAATGACTATTCCCAACTTTTTTTAGAGACCTAGTTTTGCCCTTTACACCAATGTTGTCCAATAGAAGTATAAGAGCCATAAAGATGAGTCATGTAAGTAATTTTACATTTCTAGTAGCCACCTTAAAAAAGTAAAAAGAAACAAGTGATTTTAATTTGAATAATATATTTCTTTAACCCACTATCCAAAATATTATTCCATAAAATATTAACATAAAATATTAACATAAAAATATTAATGAGATTTTATATTTTATACTAAGTCTTCAGAACCTAGTACGTATTTCTATACGTATATTACTCCCCAATTTGTATTAAGCACATTTCAACTATTCAACAGCAATTGGTGGTTAGTGGCTACTGTATTGGAGAGCTCAGTTTGAGACAATGGTTCACAAACCTGGCTAAACATCAGAATCACAGGAAACTTCTTAAAAATGTAGATTCCTGGGATTCATCCCCAGAAATTTAGATTCACTAAGTTTAGGGGGGCCAGGGAATCTTTTTAACAAGGCATTCAATAAACCACTGATCATTAGGCTGACATCTGGGAATTATTGCTCTAGAAGAACACAAAATCAGTCTTTCTATACATGACTGTCCTTCCAAAATCTTGGAGAAATTGTCACACTGCCACTGTATTTTATTCTACAGGCTAAAAATTCGAAGGTCTTTCAATCATCCCTCATCTGGCATAGTTTCCAAACCTTTCAACTCCCTGGTTGCTGTACCCTGGATGCACTCCAGTTTGTCTGGCTTATTTGCAATAATGGAGAGGCACCATAGCATAAATAATCCAACTTAATCTTTATCTGACTTGGAAATGTTTCTCAGGACTGTCATATGAATATGAGTGTCTCTGCTAAATGTTGAATTCGCAATACTTCAAACTAAAAATTTAAACTCTCATCATCAAGAAGCATTCGGGATGTCCAGTTCTTCAAAATACTGTTATTTCCTGTGTGGCACACTTCATCATAGGCTGGAGAAGGACCCTCTCAGGATAATTTGGAGTTATTCAAAGTTAAACAGAACTACCATTTTTTCCATGCCTCTCCACCCTCTTACCTTTCCTTATGACTAGAGAAGAAAGCAAGTATTTTGATTTTTAGAAAGAGCTCTTCAGCTTTCATTAAAGTTACATGAATACAAAACATAAAGTCACCAAAGTAATCATATTTGTCATGAACAAATGGGTTCAATTCAGTGCCACAAGTATTCACTTACCAAGAGTTTACTAAGCACATTCTGTGTGCAACCATGGTAGGCCAGGAGGCTACAAGAAGAAACAGTGCAGAGACTCAAGCCCCAAGGAGATCACAATCTAGTCAAGAAGTCAAGCATATTAATCTAACAAATATATAGAGATGCTCCCCAACTTCTAAAACATTGGTACAACAAGGCAGATTAAACTCCTTCCTCTCCTATGCTAGACATTTGGGATTCGTATCAGTAAATTAAGCATTCAAAAATCCCTGCCTGCATGCAGTTTACTTTTTAGCAGCAGAGACAAACAAAACAATTCAAATGATAAGTAAATGAATTACACAGTATGGTAAATAATAAATGTTAGGGAAACTAACAGATCAGAGTAAGGGGTATCAAGAATATTTGGGAGGTAAAAGACAAGTTGAAATTTTACTCTGTGATCATTAGAGGCCTCATTAAAAACTTGTTATTTGAGAAAAACGTTTGAAAGAAATAAGGCGGAAAACATGCAGCTGTCTGGGGGAAGAGCATTCCAGGGCACAGTGGACAGCCAGTGCAAAAACCCTGCAGCAGGAGAGTACCTGCCTGGCATGTTTGAAAAACAAGGATGCCAGTGGAGTTAAAGCAAAATAAGCAAGAAAGAGAGAAGCAGATGAGGTCAGAAAAGTAATAGGGTGGGAGTGGGAGTGTGCATGTAAGACTTTTTTTTTTTGAGATGGAGTCTTGCTCTTTCACCCAGGCCAGAGTGCAGTGGTGCGATCTCGGCTCACTGCAAGCTCTGCCTCCCGGGTTCACGCCATTCTCCTGCCTCAGCCTCCCGAGTAGCTGGGACTACAGGCGCCCGCCACCGCGCCTGGCTAATTTTTTGCATTTTTTAGTAGAGACGGGGTTTCACCGTGTTAGCCAGGATGGTCTCGATCTCCTGACCTCGTGATCCGCCCGCCTCGGCCTCCCAAAGTGCAGGGATTACAGGCGTGAGCCACCGCGCATGTAAGACTTTATAGGGCATAATAAGAACTCTGTCTTTTATTTTGAGTGAAATGAAGAACCCCTGAAGGCTTAGAGCAAAGCAGTGACATGATATGTATTATATTTTTAAAGGATCACTCTGGCAACTGTGTGAAGGATAGACTGCAGACAAGCAAGAGTGTAAGCAGGTAGACTACTTAGGAGGCTACTGGAGTAATCCGAGTGAGAGAGGGTGGTAGCTTGGACCAAAGAGGTACAGACAGGAAAGCAGAAGTGATCAGATTACTTTACACACAAAAAAATAATACAGTGTGGTGGGTGTTGTATCAGAGGATACTAAGAGAGCACATAAAAAGTAACAAACAATAATTCCACCAAAGAAAGAATTTGTAGCCAAAGTGACAACTTACCTGAGTCCTGAATGATATGTAAGAGTTCACCAGGAAAAGGAACCAGGAAGAACAGCAAAGAAGGAGGCCAGCACAGAGTTGCTGGGGGCCAAGAGAAATAGATGGAAATGGTCTTTTCCCTAGGCAACCTACATTCTCATTAAAAGGCAGTAAATCATGTAACGACTACAGTTACAGGTGCTACTGGAATCAAAATCAGCACAAGGACTTTAGATTGTAGAAATAAGTAGTAATGCAAGAACGATAATCAAGAAACAACACCGAAGAAGTAACAGGAAATGTAGGGAAAAATAAACCCACTTCACAAAGGGCTCACAGGAGATCCGTCAACATTCCACCGGCCCCTGAAACACTATTCAAGGTTCCCTGAAATCTTATCCTCCACCACCAGCTCCCACCAACAGATCAAATCAATACCAAGGAACGCCAAGGTTATCCAGACAGAGCCAGTTAAGACAATTGTGTCATTTGTTTTTCAGAACTTCTAAAACTTATCCCCACAATATAGAACTCAAAACCTAAGCTTTAATTGTGCCTGCAAAGTAATTATGTTGGGGTTGCTGTAGAGAGGAGCTATGCCCTGAATCTTCCTTTACTGGTTTTCTCGATGCTCCCCAACTTCTAAAACATTGGTACAACAAGGCAAATTAAATTCCTTCCTCTCCTAATCTGCCATTTGTCCTCACCCCTTTCTACCCAAATCCATATATCCTTTACTCCCCATTAAGAACTAAAAACAGCAAAAGTAGAACAGAAGATGCTTTAGGGGCAGTTTCTCCCTCTGCCCAGATGACCTTCACCTGTCCTCCCTTTAGCACATGAAAGTCATCTGACTTTAGCTCCTACACAAAATCTAGCATTTCCACCTGAAAGCCCCTAAAAGTCCAAGGGAGCATGATCTTCTGATAAGCTAATTCCAAAATAAAAATAATAATTAACATTTAGTGAATGTTTAGTAAATGTCAGGCATAGTTTTGTTCCTATGATGCACACATTGACCCTAAGAAGTAGTACTATTATTATGCCAATTGAGGCAGAAGTAAGTAACAAGATCAAGTTCATACAACTAGTAAAGGAGCCAAGACTGGAGATGAAGATGTCTAGCTCCCAGGCCGTGCTCCTAAATGCTACTACACATCAATATGAACTCAGAATTACCTCCATCATTCCTTCCCTTTGTCTGGAATACACTGTGACCTTTCAGAGCATGATTTTCAGACTTCATTCCATATATTTCCTTTGTAGGGAGAGACACATGGTTGCTTGGGTTACTCAGCCTTTCCCAAGAATGAAGACTATTAGCTGAGGCGTCATCAAAAACAGTTCAGGGAATATGTGCCCAAGTGCCCAGTTCCTGACAGCTGGCCACATGAGAGAAGGAGAAGCTATGCTCTACTTTCTTCTTCCCCAACAGCTCCTTCACTAATCCTTTTTAATTACAAGGATCAATATCCGAGTCTCTACAAATATGAGTTTATATGGTGAAGCAAAAATCACCACAACAAAAGTATTCACCAACAAGTTGTTTGCTTAGAAAATGTTTCCACCTAAGACTAATGTCTATCCTGGCAATGTCAATTAGAAACTGAAATCTAGCAAAAGATGAAAAATTTCATGAAGTCAATAAAAGCAATGTAAGACAAGTGCTCAAATGACACAAAAAGGCCCTAAGTTATGATTATCTGATGCAGGTGGATAAATTTTTTAAATTAAAATTAAAATTTAACCAGAATGATAAGTACTTCAAAATAGAATGACTTCACATTCAAGGATTAAGAGAGAGTCCTCAGATATTTTTGCAAACACAAACAACAACAACAAAATACTCAATACTTGATTTTACTCTATTTCTTCTTAGAATTAGCTTGTGGTTAAATGATTACCTACAATTTGTCATATATAGACTAGGATACAATTTTCCTAGTTTTCTAATCATTCTTCAAGATAAAGTCCCAAATTTTCTTCTTCATGATTTACAATAAAATTTTGGTTCCTATTTTACTGTAATAATTTATATAGACATTTTCCTTTCCCTATTATATTGTGATCCCCATCCTTAAAATAGAAGCAGTGCAATAAATATTTGTTAAATTGAATTGAATTAAAATCAACAGGAAGGCTCGGTGTGGTGGTTCACGCCTGCAATTCCAGCACTTTAGAAGGCCAAGGCAGGCAGATCACCTGAGGTCAGGAGCTCAAGACCAGTCTACCCAATATGGTGAAACCCCGTCTCCACAAAAATACAAAAATTAGCTGGGCATAACGGCAGATGCCTGGAATCCCAGCTACTCAGAAGGCTGAGGTGGGAGAATCGCTCGAACCCGGGAGGTGGAGGTTGCAGTGAGCTGAGATTGCACCATTACACTCCAGCCTGGGTGACAGAGTGAGACTCCATCTCAAGAAAAAAATAAAAATAAACAGGAGACATATCACACCATAAAGTCTTGTTGTCTAATGCCTCAGTTATCAGTTAGTACCTTGGTAGGTATTGAATTATAGACAGATAATCTAGAATAAGAGAAAGAATAGATGCCTACAAGAATGGGATCTAGACCCAACATGAAGAGAATAAGCCAATGAGAGGTGGAATAAAGCCAAAGAAAGATAGAAACTCTTCATTTCAGCTGTTACGCAGGGTGTACTTCAGTCATGACATTGAAAGTCATTCACGTGCCAGAGCCTGTCAAGATTGCTCCAGGTCCTCCAAAATCAAGGCAGTGTTCCTCTGATATCCCTGGCACTTTTCAGAGGGGTCTTCTAGTTAGGTGTGACCCTGTCAATAATTACAGCTACCACACTTGCTGGGTGCCAAATAGCATGCTAAGTGTTGTCCCTTCTATCTTCCTAATATTCTAAAATATTAATGCTTTCTGACTTTTCCCCTCCACATCTAGATTAACATTTTGAGGAGAAAGAGTGTATTTTTGAAAAAAGAATACAATAAAAAACTCGACACTTGATTTTACTCTATTTGTTCTCAGAATTAGTTCATAAATGATGGGGAGAATCCCTTAAATACTTAGCATTTACCATAAAGACTGAATTGACATGTAAAGAAATCTATTGTATGTCCCAAATGACTAATATGACATGGTAACTGTCTATACCAAGTTGCAAACCACTCCATAAACACATTCTGTTGCATAGTTAAATGAGAACTCAAAAGAAAGTTTAATTTGGTTATAAAATAAATAACTGATAATATTCAAAATATATATTAGTTTTCTATTTCTGCTGTAACAAATCACTACAAACTCAGTGGCTAAATTAATAAATTTGTCTTGCAGTTCTAGAGATCAGAAGTTCAAAATGGGTCTCCCTAAACAGACATCAAAGTGTTAGTAGGGCTATGTTCCTTCTGGAGGCTCTAAGAGAAAACTTGTTTTCTTGCTTTTTACAGCTTCTAGAGAATGTCCACATTTCTTGACTTGTGGCCACCTTCCAACTTCAAAGCCAGAGATGGCCAGTCAAGTCTCACATTGCATCACACTGACACATACTCAATTACCTCCCTCTCCCACAATTAAAAGGCCTCTTGTGATTACATTGGGCCCAGCTAGATAATCCACAATAATCTCCTTATTTTTAAGTCAGCCGATTAACAAACTTAATTTCATTTGCAAATATAATCCCCCCTTGCTATGTAACAATATATTCACTGGTTCTGGGGATTAGTATGTGGACAGCTGACTCTCAATCAGCCTACCACAGTCTTTCTCCTGACCCCCAAAGATTCACATCCATTGTACATGCAAAAGTCCCCCAAATTTCCAGCCCACTGAAGTGTCAACTCAAAGTTCAAAATCTCATCTAAATCTTAATCATTAGTCCCAAGAACCACACATTAGAAAGATGGTGGAATAAGACTTTCCAGCCCTCATCCCCCTGATAGAAACATCAATTAGAACAATTATCAACACATAACAATACCATCACAAAAGCTAAGAAAACCAGGTGAGAGACTGCAGCACCTGGGTGTGGCACAGAACTAAGAAAAGGCATATTGAAGAGAGCAGTAAGGACAATTTTACATTACCCATCTCACCTTTCCCCAGTGCCAGGCAGCACAGCATGGAAAGCAATAATCTTGAGGAAACCAAATAAAAATGAGCACTTGACTTTGTTTCAGACCCCAAAAATAGGCCTGACTCAGTAAAACTCAACACTAGGCACAACTCCACAGCCACAGACTCTAAGCTGGTACCCACAGATTGAGCCTCCAAACCCATTCTAGTGCCAAACCGGATCCCACAGCCTCAGGCTCCAGGCTGGCCAATCAGACTTGGTCTTTGGGCTGCCCCACTGTCAGCCCAACCCCAGTAGCCTCAGGCTCTGAAACAGTCTCAACCTTAGGTTGGCCCCCACAGACCCAGGCTCCAGACCCATCCCAGCTGCAGCAGCTATGGGCTCTGGACCACCCCCAGAGCTGAGCTGGCCCTCACTGTCCCAGGCTTCAGGCCTACCCTAACACCAGGCTGGCAGCCTCTATCCACAGGGACCAGCCCAAAGCTGGGTCTAAGGATGCCCATTCCATCACCAGGGCAGCGACCATGGACTATGGATCCAGGCTAGCCCCACAGACCCAGTCAGTGAGTCCAGGCAACAGGCCTACCAAACTGCTAACCCAGTCACCAGGACAGCCTGTCTGAGAACTCCAGCAATAAGTCTTCCCACCAACCATGACAGACAGCCTTCCTAGAATCTATGCACTGGCTGACAGGTGAAGAGCTTTCCCAGACAAAGCCAGTCTGCGAAGACTAGAATAAGTCCCTACTTCTTCAAATGCACTGACTTTAACACAAGCAACAAGAAACACAAAAAGCCAAGGAGATATAACACCACCAAAAGTGAACAATAATCTCCCAATAGCTGACCCCAAAGAAATGAAAACATATAAACTTCATGACAAAGCATCGAAAACAATTGTTTTAATGAAGCTCAGAAAACCTCAAGAAAGTATACATAAATAATTAAATAAAATCAGGAAAATAATGAGATCAAAATTAGAAGTTTAACTCTTTTCCCATTTGCCCCACAAATACTCACCAGCAGCGCTTGCAGCTGCAGTATTTACTCTGAGCTAACTTTGCCATGAAATATCTTGCTTTTATTATTATTTTTACATTGGTCCAGTATATAGGCTTTAGAAACAAAAGACATCATTCTATTTATAGCATTCTGTTTTTAATAGTGGTATTTCCATTTAAAAATATAGTAATTCTCAATTGCTGAAAATGTCAAATCCTAGAAAATGTAGCATTCCCATGCAGATGTTAACACTGTTCTTGAACAGTTGTTGGCCAAAGATTAATCTGATGAATCTGATTTTTCCAAAATTGATTATTCTGGTGATTCAAATAATTCTGATGTTAGTTCTGTTAATAAATAACTCCAAATACAGCTCTTATATTTTATTTTCACACTGAAAATCAGTCAGATTTGCTTCGGCCTCAAAAAGCATGTTTATGCAAAATTTAATGAGTGCTGACAGTGAGCTGCACTTTTTTTTCTAAACAGAAAAGGGATTAATGGAAAGTTTAAAATCATATTTAGAAAAAACACAAATTCTTCAGCTAAAAAACACAGTGCACAAAATGAAAAGTGCAACAGACAGTAATACCAACAGAATGATCAATTGGAAGAAAGGATCTGTGAACTCAAAGATAGGTTATTTGAAAATATATAGTCAGAAAAGAAAAAAGAAGGAAATGGAAAGAAGAATGCTTACAGGATTTATGGGACGGCATCAGGAGTTTAAGAAGCAAGAAGAAAGAGACAAGTAAAAAAGCATATATATATATATATACGTATATATGTATATATATGTATATATGTACATATGTGTATATATGTATATATATGTATATATGTACATATGTGTATATATGTATATATATGTATATATGTACATATGTATATATATGTGTATATATATGTATATATATATACACACATATATACACACACACATACACACATATACATATACTTTAAGTTCTGGGATCCATGTGCAGAATGTACAGGTTTGTTACATAGGTATACACGTGCCATGGTGGTTTGCTGCACCCATCAATCTGTCATCTACATCAGGTATTTCTCCTAATTCTATCCCTCCCCTAGCCCCCCACCCCCGACAGACCCCAGTGTGTGATGTTCCCCTCCCTGTGTCCATGTGTTCTTATTGTTCAACTCCCAATTATGAGTGAGAACATGTGGTGTTTGGTTTTCTGTTCCTGTGTTAGTTTGCTGAGAATGATGGTTTCCAGCTTCTTTAAAGAAATAGTAGCAGAAAACATTTCAAATCTGGAGAAAATATCCAGATACAGAAATGTCAACAGTCTTCAACCAGATTCAATCCAAGTAAGACTATATCACGACATACTGTAATCAAACCATCAAAAATCAAAGACAAAAACAATCCTAAAACTAGTAAAAAAAAAAAAAAAAAAAGCCAAATCACATATAAAGGAGTTCCAATAAAGTTAACAGAAGTTTTCTCAACAGAAGTCTTACAGACCAGGAGAGAGTTGGGTGATATTAAAATTGTAGAAGTAATAAAAAAAAAACTGCCAACAAAGAATATTGAACCCAGCAAACATTCCCTTCAAAAATGAAGGAGAGATAAAGACTTTACCAGACAAACAAAAGCTAAGGGAGTTCATCATCACCAGACCTGTCTTACAAGAAATGCTAAAGGGAGTTCTTCAAGCTGAAAGAAAAGGATGCTAATTAGTAACACAAAAACATCTGAAATATAAAACTCATTGGTAAAATGAAGTACAAAGTCAAATTTAGAATACTCTAATACTATAATTGTAGTGTGTAAATCACTTATATCTTTAGTATGAGGGTTAAAAGTCAAAACTATTTAAAAATAATAAAAGTTACAATAATTTGTGAAGGAATACATGATATAAAGAGATGCAAACGGTGCATTAAAAAATAAAATAAAATGTAGGCAGGCAGTTGCTGTAAATGTGTAGAGTTTTTCTTATGAGATCAAAGTTAAGTTATCAGCTTAAAATAGCCTGTTATAACTACAAAATGTTTTATGTAAGCCTTGTGGTAACTACAAAGAAAAAATCTATAATAGATACATAAAAGATAAAAGGAAAGGAATCAAAGTATATCACCAGAGGAAATCACCTAAGCACAAAGGAAGACAACAAGAGAGGAGGAAAGGAATAAATGATGTCCAAAACTACCATAAAACAATTAACATAATACCTGTAGTAAGTTCTTACCTATCAATAATTACCTTGAAAGCAAATGGATTAAATCCTGCTATCAAAAGACATAAAGTGGCTGAATGTATTTAAAAAATAAAAAGCAAGACCCAGATACATGCTACCTATAAGAGACTCACTTCACTTTTAACAACACATAAAGACAGAAAGTGAAGGGATAAAAAAAATTCCATGGAAAATGGAAAACAAAATAGAACAGGATAGCTATACTTACATCAAATAAAGCAGACTTTAAGTCAAAAACTGTAAAATCAAAGTACATTATATAAAGACATAAATTTATCAAGAAGATACAACAATTGTAAATATAAATGCACTTTACATCAGTGCACCTAAATATATAAAGCAAATATTAATATATCTAAAAGAAGAGATAGACTGCAATACAATACAATAGCACTCAGGAACTTTAATACTCTACTTTCAGCAATGAACAGATCATCCAGACAGAAAATCAATAAGGAAACATTTAATTTAAACTACACTTTACATCAAATGGACCTAACAGACATATAAAGAACATTTCATCCAACAGCAGCAGCATACTCATTCTTCTCAAGTGCACATGGAACACACTCCAGGATACATCATATGTTAGACCATTAAAAAAGTTTTAACAAATTTAAAAATAATGAAATCATATCAAGTACCTTTTCTAACCTCAATGGTATTGTCATGGTTTAAGTGTATATGTCTTTCTGAGATTCAAATGTTGGAACCTAATGCATAATGTGATATTATTAAGAGGTGGGGCCTTTCGGAAAGTCATGAGTGATCCACTTTCATGAATAAGATTAATGGTCCCATGAAAGAGATTGAAGGAAGCACCCTAGAGTCTCTTGCCCTTCTGCCATGTGAGGATACAGCATTCATCCCTTCCACTATGTGAAGACACAAAGAAGGTGTAATCTATGAGGAATGGCCCTCACCAGACACCGAATCTGCTGGCACCTTGATCTTGGACTTCTTAGCCTCCAGAATTGTGGGAAATAAAAAAATTACCCAATCTATTTTGTTGTAGTAGCCAGAAGAGATTAAAGTAGATATGAAACTAGAAATCAGTAACAGGAGAATTCTATAAAATTTGCAAATACTTAAAAATTAACATGCTCATGAACAACTAACTGGTCAAAAAAGAAATTAAAAGGGAAATTAGAAGGAAAGGGGAAATTAGGGAAATTAGAAGACATCTTGAAACAAATGAGAATAGACACAACATACCAAAACTTAAAGGATGCAGCAAAAGCAGCTTTCAGAGGTAAGTTTATAGCAACAAATGCCTATATTTAAAAAAAAGAAAATCCCAAACAAATAACCTAAAGTTACCACCAAATGAACTACAAAAAGAAAAACAAAGTAAGATCAAAGTTAGTAGAAGGAATGAAATAATAAAGATCAGAGCAGAAATAAATGAAAGAGACTAAAATTAATAGAAAAAATAAATGAAACAGAGAGTTGTTTTCTAATGAAGATAAACAAAATTGACATGCCTTTAGCTAAGAAATTTAAGAAAAAAGAGAGAAGACTCAAATAAATAAAATCAGAAATGAAAGAAGAGACATTATAACTGATACCACAGAAATACAAAACATCATGAGACTACTATGAACAATTATATGCCAACAAATTAGATAAACTTAGAAGTTTAAGTATATAAGTCTAGGAATGTATTCATTCCTAGACACATACAACTTACCAAGACTAAATCATGAAAAAATGAAAAATCTGAACAGACAAATAACTTGTAAGCAAATTGAATCAATAATAAAAAGTCCTTCAACAAAGAAAAGTCCAAGGCCTGATGGCTTCACTGCTAAACTCTATTTAAATAACTAATACCAATCCTTCTCAAACTCTTCCTAAAAAATGAAGAACAGGGAATAAATTCCAAATTTATCTTATAAGGCCAGCATTACTATGACACCAAAGCCAAATAAGGATACTACAAGAAAATTACAGGCCAATGTTGCTGATGAACAGAGATGCAATAATTCTCAACAAAATACTAGCAAACCAAACTCAGCAGCACATTAAAAGCATCATTCACCATGATCAAGTAGGATTTATCCCAAGGATGCAAGAATGGTTCAACATACACAAATCTATAAATGTGATACACCAAATTAACAGAATAAAGGACAAAATCCACATGATCATTTCAATATATGCAGGAAAACATTTGACAAAATTCAACATCATTTCATGATAAAAACTCTCAATAAATGTATACAGGAAATCTATCTCGACACAATAAAGTTCAGATATAACAAATCCACAGCTAACATTATATTCAACAGTAAAAAGTTGAAAGCTTTTCCTCTAAAATAAGGAAAAAGACAAGGATGCCCAATCTTGCCACTTCTATTCAACATAGTACTATAAGTCCTAGACTTACAATTAGGCAAGAGAAGGAAATAAAAGGCATCAAAATTGGGAAGGAAGAGGTTAACTTATCCCTGTTTGCATTCGACATCATCTTATATCTAGAAAATCCTGAAGATGCCACCAAAAAATTGTCAGAACTAGCAAATGATTTCAGTAGAGTTTCAGGATACCAAATCAATATACAAACAAAAAGTAGTGTCTCTATGTTAACAATAAACTGGTCAGGTGCAGTGGCTCACACCTGTAATGCCAGCACTTTGTGAGCCCGAGGTGGTTCGATCACTTGAGGTGAGGAGTTCGAGACTGGCCTGGCCAACATGGTGAGACCCTGTCTCTACTAAAAATACAAAAATTAGCCGGCTGTGGTGACGGGTGCCTGTAATCTCAGCTACTTGGGAGGCTGATGCAGGAGAATAATTTGAACCCAGGAGGCAGAGGTTGCAGTGAGCCTAGATCTCACCACTGCACTCCAGCCTAGGTGAAACAGTGAGGCTCCATCTCAAAAAAAAAAAAAAAAAAAAAATGAACTACCTGAAAAAGAAATCACAAAAACAATCTTATTTACAATGGCTATGAAAAAGATAAAATACTAACATATAAATTTTAAATTTAATCAAGAAGGTGAAAGAGCTATACACTGAAACTATAAAACACTGATGAAAGAAATGAAGAAGACACAAATAAATGAAAAAATATGCTTCGGTCATGGATTCAAATAATTAATATTGTTAAAATGTCCACACTATCCAAAATGATCTACAGATTTACTGCGACCCTTATTAAAATTCCAATGACATTTTTCTTTATTCATTCATCCATTGGTGACCATTAATTAGGTTGATCTCACATCTTGACAATTATGAATAATGTTGCAAAGAACATAAGAATGCAAATGAACACATAAAGAAAATGTGGTATACGTATACAATGGAATACTATTCCACCTCAAAGAAGAAAATCCTGTTATTTGAGACAACATGGATCAACCTGGAAGACATTATGTAAAGTGAAATAAGCCCTTCACAGAAAGACAAATACCACATGATCTCACTTATATGTGGGACCTTAAAAAGTTGAACTTATAGGAGCAGAAAGTAGAATGGTGGTTACTAGGGCCTGGGGATGGGGGATAGTTATTGGGGAGATGTTGGTCAAAGGATACCAAAATTCAATTAGATGGCACAATATGTTCAAGAGATCTATGGTACAACATAATGACTATAATAATAATACATTGTGTTCTTTAAAATTTCAAATAGATTTTGAGTGTTCTCACCAAAAAAAATTATAAGTACATGAGGTAATGAATATGTTAATTAGTTCAATTTAGCCATTCCACAATGTATATTTCAAAGTATTGTGTTGTACACAATAAATGTATACAATTTTGTCAATTTAAAAATAATTAAATTTTAAGTAATAAAACATAAAACAAAAACAAAAGTCTCAAATCTCATCATCCAAATCATCTAAAACAGGTATGAGAAAGGTGCTGCATATAATCCATTCTGAGGCACACCTTGAAACATGCTATCTGCTCTCAAAAATACAATGGTAAGGCAGATAAAGATGACAGTTCTAAATATTCTCATTCAAAAAGGGAGAAAATAGAAGAAAGAAAAAAAAAAGTTGCCATATCCAAGCAATTTTAAAATCCAGCCAGGCAAACACCACTTGGTTTCAAGGTCTAGAAATAAGCTTCTGCAATTATTGGTTCCATCCTCTGGAGTCAGCTCCATGCGCTGGGCTCTGAGTTCTGCCCTTTGAATTAACCTTCTTTTTTCATGAAAGATAGCTTCGTAGAAAGATGTTTACAACCAAGTCAGCCTGTTTTTTGCCTGTAGAATTTTGGGGATCCAACACCTTCCTTCACTTTATTCTCTCACTGATTCTTTCAGGCCACGCCAGCAGCAATTTTACTGCCATAATATTCTTAAGAACCTTGTAGATCTCCCATGTATGTCATGGGGATTCACTCCATTAAACAAAAAACGCTCCTCCATAGATATTTCTTGGATAATTCCATCTCTATTTGTGACCTCTGCTGAAACGGTTGAGGGGATCTATGAGTCATATGTTCTTCAAAGAGCCCTCAGTGTAACTGAACACTCTGACCTTTTGATATTTCTGAGGCACTAGCAAAATATTTTCTAGTCACATCCTTGGCTTTCTTTTCAGACTAGGTATTCTTAACAGTGAATATCCTATTTTAACATGTTTTGGAATCTGAATAGGTTGATAATTTCTCAAATATCAAGTTATGAATATGTTTTACTTAACAATTATTCCCTAAATCTCTCTCTCTCCTCTCACATGTTACTACAAACAGCAAGAAAAAGCCAGAGTGCACCTTCAATACTTTTGTTGCTTACAAATCACCTTAGCTAAAATCTAAGTTCATTATTTACAAGTTTTGCTTTCCACATAACCACAGGGTACAATTCAGCTAAGTTTTCTGCCACTATATGAGAAGGGTCCCCTTTCCTTCAGTTTATAATAAAAATTCTTTATATCCACCTGAGCCCTTAATGGCAGTTCCTTTAATGTCTATACCTAAACAATGCTCTGCTTATGATAATTTAGGAGTATTCGGAGGTGATTTAGATTTTCTCTCTACCATGCTCTTCACTTTCTTTTAAGTCCTCAATAATAGAGTCACCAATAACCATATTTCTACTGAAAGTCTATTTAAGGCAATCTAGGCTTTTTCTATCATACTCCTAAAAATTCATCCAGCATCTGCCCATTGCCCAATTCCAAAGCCACTTCCATATTTTTTAGGTATTTCTTACACCAGCACCCCACTTCCATGCACCAAAATTTGTATTAGTTTCCTATTGCTGCTCAAACAAATCACCACAAACTTAGTGACTTAAGTCAACACAAATCTATTATCTCACAGTTCTGAAGATCAGAAGTCCAAAATGAGTCTCATTGGTCTAAAATCAAGGTATCAGTAGCACTACATTCCTTCTGGAGGCTCTATGAGAAAACTCATTTTCTTGCCTTTTTCAGCATCTAAAAACTGCCTGCAGTCCTTGGCTTGTGGCCCACTATCATCTTTAAAGCCACCAGTGGCCAGACTAGTTTTTCTCATATCACATCACTCTACACTGACTCTTCTGCTTCCTTCTCCCCATTTCAAAAGATTCTTCTGATTACACAGGGCTCACCCAGATAATCTATGATAGCCTCCTAATCTTAAAGTCAGCTGATGAGCAATCTTAACTTCCCCTTGCCGTATAACATAACCTATTCTTTGGTTCCAAGAATTAAGACATGAACATCTATGCAGGACCATTATTCTGCCCACCATAATATATATTTACATAATGATAAATTTTCAATTCTGCTCTATTAATATAGCCTACCATGTAACCTGGTCCCTGCTTTCCTCACATACTTTATTTCATATCACATGCCCTATGTTTCTACTTCTCTAGACTTCCTCTATGCTCTCAAATGCACATTCATTCCATGCTCAGAACCTTGCTCACACACTAGTCCCTTTGCCTATCCCCATAGCTTCTCTTCTCTGGACTACTCTTACATATCCTTCAACTATCAGCTTAAATGACTATTCTTCAAAGATGGTTTCCCTGAGCCTGAGACTCCCCTAACTAAAATATAGATTCCCATTATATCTTCAGTTTTTCTTCATATAATTTATCTTAACGGTGATTAGGTCTGTAACTTTGTAATTGTTCAACAGCTATTTTTAAGACACTATGAAGCCAAAGTTAAGTTCTAACTTCTTCATTTGTTATGTGCCTAACACCTAGCAGTATGCTAGTTTCCCAACAGTAACTTATTTGAATGAATGAAAGTAACTTGCTCAATCGTCATAACAATGATCATTTTATAATTGAGGGTACTGAAGCTTAGAGAAATTAAGTAACTTCACCACAGTAAAACAATTAATGAAATTCCACCTCAGTCTATCTTGTTTCTAAGTGCATCTCTTAAACATCATGTTATTCCACACTATTTGGGCACCAATAGCCATCACTTCAAAGTCCACAGATGCTCTCACCAACCATCATATTGAAGACAAATTAGTGCCCCCTCGATTTCCTCAATGCAGTTACCTTTGCCTACTAAAGTCCATGGTCTATTACCAAATGCCTATTTCATTCTGCTGTTCAAACACTGGCATAAGAGGAGACATACGACCTTTTTTTCCCTTTAAAACCTTAAAGTTTTTTACAAATAACTACTAAGCTTATTTTCAATTTACTAACTTGTAAAAAAACATGCTTTGATTTTATCTACTTCTGTGGATTAATGAGATTATAAAATCTGTGAATACTTCAGAAGAAATTGTATTAAACCAACAGAGGAAATTATCTACTTTGGGAACCTGGCCAGATTAATTGTTAAAATCAAAGATCTAAAAATCATGCTAACATTGCTAGAAAGTCCTAGAATGGTGCTTCTGTATACTCTCATTCCTGATCTCTCATGTACAGAGAGGAAAAAAACATTATTATGATCATTATCTTGGGGAATACTTTCTAGATTTTAGAAAGGTTGATAACCTTTCATAGGTCTTTTTATTGTCTACATTCACTCCTCTAATTTTTAAAAGCATAATAAGTGTATTTTTGCGGCTGCAAGTCAGATTATAGCTAGAAAGGACTAGAAAATTGCCTGGACTCCTTTTTTGAAAATTATGGTAATTGGCAAAGATCAAAAGCCATATTTATTAAGGTGTAATCTAATTTACCATCTTATTACTTGAATTTCCAAAACAACTATAAATCAAATTTCAACAACAAAACCATTTTAGTGATATTATAGTTGCTATTATTATTTTTAAAACATATGACTTTAAAATATATTTCCATTTGTTTTTATTAGGTATAGATAATAATAAATTTATAGTTTCCAAAGGTATTGAATTGCATGCATCTCAAAATCCACTAAGGAGAAAAACTGGCATAAGGAAAAGCAATATTAAATGAGCAAAAATCATTGGGAAAGTATATGTTGAGATTTCTTTATTTTAAAGCTAAAAGACAGAAGAAGATGGTTACATTACTGCAGGAAAAATCTGATGGTCCAAAAATCTCTTCCATCTATTTAGAACATATCTGATAGCACAAAGAAACTTATATGATAGGTTCATATGAAACCTGAGAGCATCTCACAGATTTTGTAATTTGTTACTATTCCTGCTATGACTATGTATAGTGTATATGTATACACTGTACAAAATATCTGCAGCATCCTCAACTTAATATAAATAGAATCTATAAAATCTTCAGTCTGTATATTTTTTTCTCTCTAAAGCCAAAGGAAATCTCAATGAAGCAGCAAGACTCAGACTGACTTCTTAACAAGTTTCCAAATGCTATTAGCAAAGACTTTTCCAAGGTAATGCGAAATTCCATGCACGGTCAAAGGGCCATCTTTTGTCAATTTCATAATTCGAATCTTAGAATAAAATAAATCACAAGAGCATAATCAATACATCAGTAATATATGCCTACTGAGAACATGGCATGCAGGAAATACTTGCTGATTGATTGGTTATATTAAATAAAGTCCATAATTTGGCAGAAAATGAAATTTTACACCTTCAAATCTGATAAACCATATTTGTTAGGCATTTACTCTGTCTAAATATTGAGCTTGGCAGCAACAAGGAAGCAAAAACAACCAATTCATCAATGTACGTGGATATCTAGTTACTATGGACAATTCAAAGAAAACATTTTATATGCCTTATGTATTTTGAATACAATGCCTACCTTGAAGAATTTGACAATTTAAATAAAAATGAATAACTAAACATTTTTAATTAACTAGGAAAAGTTATCGATTCCTGAGACTATTTCCTAAAAATTGTTTAATTTTCTAGCATCAGAATATAAAATGCACAGTCCTGAAGGTTTCTATTTGTGACACATCAGACACCCTTCAGAGGAAACTAGGTAGAATACTAATAAAATTTAAAGGAGCTTTGTAAATTTTAAGAACACTACAATACCATTTGTTTATTAGGAGCTTTAGATTCTATAAAGCTTTCCAGTTACTCGAATTGGCAGTCCTGAAATAACTTCGTTTCCGGTTCATAGGGATTAAAAATCAGAGATAAAAACAACACAATACAAAACAAAATAAAACAAAACAAAAAAACAGAAGGTTAACCCTACTGACACTTCTATTCAACTGTGTGAAATTCTGCTGACAATGTGGCCTTATCTTCTTTATTAGATTTGGTCATTGTTTTTAAAGGATTCAATATCCAAGCCCCACCTTCCATAAAAGACCTTTAAGTGAATAAAACATTATCATAAATATTTGTTACAATAAAAAATTAATTTAAACAGAAAATGTAAACAATAATTTTTAAGCCAGAAAATTGCATTTTAATTTTTTATAAGAGCAAACTTGTTTTAAGTAAATGTAATACATGTGAATTTCCTCCTTTCCCAACTCTAAACTTTGGTTTTAGTGTCCATGGTGACACATACTGGCTATACCAGGCAACAACACCACTACAGAAACACTCAAGTTTTATTTTATTTCTATCTTTTGGTAGCATATTTTCCGAAGTGGTTTCCTTTTGCATATCCAACTCTTTGGTAATTATGAATTGCACTTTCAAAGTCATGGCACCAAAATAACAACAACAACAAAAAAATCTGGGTGAGGTAGGGCAAGAAGCTTTAGTCCACCAAATATGTTAAACCAAACTCCATTCTCTTTTGCCTTCATGTATTCTTCACTATACGTGAATCTAGACTGTCTGTACACGTTTAGCCACCTTTTAGAAGCTCTTATTATGGCAACTTTCCACAAACAAGCAATCCTCAAAAGCTCTAATCAAAGTTGAAGGTTTGCTGCATTGGAATTTGCTTCTGACTGCACAACACATTTAAATATAATTTGAGATGTAGACATTTGTGCCCAGCCAATATCCATTAACTTCAAAAAAAAGGTGCAAAATCCTAAGTACACAATTAATGATAACATGAGATACACTTCTAGATTAACATTTACTTGAAATCTTTCCAAAATACTTTTGAGACCATTATTCCCTTTCTCTTGTTATTGGTGGATGAAGGAAGAATGAGGGTCTTTCAATGATAAATCTTGCCTCAAATATAGTGCGACTGTGATATACAGTAAGTAAAAATATTCAGAGGCATTAATTTTTCCAGAAAGCTACCGCCAGAAAACAATTCCTCCAAGCAGGGCACCATTGTACCTGAAACTTTCAGAGATCAGTGTCTTAACTAAGATTAAGCTATCCTTTTTCCTACCTAAATCAATTTCACCCAAACGAGGCGTTTGTGTTATAATTCATTGTTCCCCAGATTCTAAAATCAACCATCTGCCATAGAGTTTCTGCTTAGTAATTAAGGGACTATCCATTAGAACTGGTGAGAGTACAAAGTACGAAGGAGAAGGGTGCGGCAGGGGAGAAAAAAACACTTAAAAGAGATAGGGATATGTGTCTCACACTGGCCCCTCTACACCTCAGCTAAAGTACTGCCATCCATGAGGCAATACAAAGTTAGGACAAGCGGCGAGGACAACTCCTGCCGGGGTTATCGGAACTGAAATCACAGTGGGGATGCAGCACGCCGGGCATACCTTGAAAGAGAAAGGCTTTCGTCCCATTATGCAGCCCCGGGACCTGACGCACTCCGGTCGTGGACTCCCCAAGTTCTAACTCTGTTAAGACGTCAATCTGTAGGGAAGGGTCCACACCAAGCCCCCAAACTGGTGAGGGGTATGAGGGGGGAGAGAGAAAAAGGAAAAGCTCCATCAAAATGCAAGTCTCTTCCTCCAGGGCAGCAAAGAACCGCGTTTTCGCGACAATATTGGGAACTGAAGATGAGAGGCGACTGCCTCCTCCTCCGCCGAGAGCCTTACCTGAGATCAGCAGCCAAGCTTTAAATAGCGGAGCACCCAGTCCCGTTTCCATGACCTACTTTAAACCCCTCTCACTGCAAAGTTCCCCCTCAGCCCTCCGACCCTGGACTAGGGACGTGATCCGCCTCGCGGTCTCCAAGGCAAGCACAGAAAAAAAAAAAAAATCCATATCCAAACCCGCCCCCTTACTCCAAGCTTCCCACTCCAGACCTACTTTGGCGAGGCTTCCCCAGCCAGCCCCTGCTGCCCCGAGGCGGGAGCCATCCCTTTCCCCAGCCCCAGCTCTGCGGCCACTCACCTGCTCCGAGACCGAAGATCAAACAGAATGTTCTCAGTAAGACCCGAGACTCCATGGTGCGGATCAGCTCAGTCCATCGTCTCCCTCTTTAAAAATAAAAATAAAAATCGAAGAGGTTCTTGGAATCAAGCGGGAAAATAACGTTTGTCTCTCCTGCTGCTGCCTCGGATTTACTGATTAGTAGCATTAATATGCTTTGGTTGCCTAAGAAAGAAAAGGGAGGCCTCCCCAGGCGCGTGAAGAACTTAGACCCTCCAATGCGCACATCATTCCCACACGCAGAGCCGAGGCGGCAGCGCGGCCGGGAGGGGGCCCGGAGGGAGGGGTCGGACTCGCCCCTGCGCGGCTCCGCCGGGGAATTAGCTCCCGAGCCGAATAAAAGCAGCCAGACTCGCACACCCAGTAGAAGAGGGGCGGCCCCAAGAAAGCCCGGGCTGGGGCGGCCCCGCACCCGCCCGTCTTCCCCGCCGCCCGAACCTGTTGTAAAGGCAGAGACAATGGAGAAAGCTCCGGGAGACGCGCTGAGAGACTGCTCCTCCGGGGAGGGAGGGGCGGGCCGGGGGAGGCGGGGTGAGGAGGAGGGAGGGGCCGCCGAGGGCGAGGCCGGCGCTCAGCGTCCGTCTCCCGCACGGTCTCCTGGATGCCAAACCCGGTCTAGCGAGCCCCGGAGCCGTTGCAGCCTCAGTTTTTCTCTCTCCCTCTCTCGATGACCCGGGCAATGCCAACCTCCTTTCGGGATTGAAAGCTCTAAATCCAAGGCGCTAAGTTGATGGGCGGTCTTTGCTCTCACCCCTCGATTTCGGCGCGTGTCTTGAAAGACAGGAGAGAAAAAAGACCACCCAGCTGCAGGAGGCAAGGCTGGAGCGAGTAGCGCTCGCCTGCCCTTTAAGCAAAGGAGGGAAGCCCACGTGCACTCGTGCACTGAGCTCCGGAGCAGCCCCGGGGTGCAGGGCACTCCCCCTCCAGGACGTGCGGAGGAAGGCCACCAAAACACTCTCCACTGCCGAGGTGGAGCTGGGCAAAGTAGATAGAGACTGGTGGAGACGGATGGCGAGCCAGGGAAGCCCCGGGAGTCCTGGTGGAGAGGTTCCCTGCCCGGGGCGGGGCGCTGGAGAGCTTCCCCGGCGGGGAGAGCGCAGAGGAGAACTTGGCCAGGAGGTGCTGGACTGCACCGGGATCTCGCGCGCCCCCTGCCAAATACAGCGTGGAGACCCGGACTCGGGCTCTCTGGGACCAGCATACAGCAGAAGGCAAAGGGAACTGGGCCAGGGCGTCTGTTCATGCTGAAATATCTACCTACACAGAGGAGATGGTTAGAGAGAGAGAGAAATAAATAAATACATAAATAAGCAGAGGGAGGAGATGGAGCCCAGGCGAGAGAGAAGAGCCATCCCACTGTTGACCACACTCATGCAGGCTCTACCTGCCCTTCACCATATATGTCCGGGACCATAACAGTGGTGTCATTTGAGATCCATTTTTCAGCAGGCACATGTATGTTCAAGATCAATGGTACATAATATTTTTTGAACATAGCCCTAAAATCTTTAGGTAAATTTTGAGGAATGACATTCCACTTTCATTTTGGAAAAGTTAAGAGTTTAAAAAACCATTATGGTATTAATCTGTACAAAGATCAATTGAGTTTCTTAACCTTCCTTGCACACATGTGGTTACTGAATTCTCCAACTGGATACTATACAGCTACAGTTATCAAAATGACTACTGGGTAGTCTGAGCCCCCTGCAAGGCAGGAGTATAATATACATTTTATCTATAGATGTATAGATATAGATATTATCATATAGTGGAATACATATACTATATTATACTATAGGGAATGAGGTATTTTTAGATCTGCCCTTAGAATTTTTAAGAGAAAAGATTCAGAATTCGGGAGCTCTTTTAAATTAATTTTTAATTCTCTCTTACTCAATTTCCCATTTAATTCTATTTGTAACTTTGTAAAGTTTGAGAAATATTTCAGTATTGAGAATTGGGGTGGAGCCAAGATGGCCGAATAGGAACAGCTCCAGTCTCCAGCTCCCAGCCCCAGCGACACAGAAGACGGGTGATTTCTGCATTTCTGCTTGAGGTACCGGTTTCATCTCACTAGGGAGTGCCTAACAGTGGGTGCAAGGGCAGTCGGTGAAGCGCACTGTGCGCGAGCCAGCCGAAGCAGGGCCAGGCATTGCCTCACTCGGGAAGTGCAAGGGGTCAGGGAGTTCCCTTTCCTAGTCAAAGAAAGGGGAAACACACAGCACCTGGAATATCCGGTCAGTCCCATCCTAATACTGCGCTTTTCCAACGGGCCTGGAAAATGGCACACTAGGAGATTGTGTCCCGCACCTGGCTCGGAGGGTCCTATGCCCACGGAGTCTCCCTGATTGCTAGCACAGCAGTCTGACATCAAGCTGCAAGGCGGCAACGAGGCTGGGGGAGGGGCGCCCGCCATTGCCCAGGCTTGCTTAGGTAAACAAAGCAGCCAGGAAGCTCGAACTGGGTGGAGCCCACCACAGCTCAAGGAGGCCTGCCTGACTCTATAGGCTCCACCTCTGGGGGCAGGGCACAGACAACCAAAAACTCAACAAGAACCTCCACAGACTTAAATGTCCCTGTCTGACTGACAGCTTTGAAGAGAGTAGTGGTTCTCCCAGCACGCAGCTGGAGATCTGAGAACAGAGAGACTGCCTCCTAAAGTGGGTCCCTCACCCCTGAGCAGCCTAACTGGGAGGCACCCCCCCAGTAGGGACAGACTGACACCTCATTCAACCGGGTACTCCTCTGAGACAAAACTTTCAGAGGAACTATCAGACAGCTGAATTTGTGGTCTCACGAAAATCCGCTGTTCTGCAGCCACCGCTGCTGACACTCAGCCAAACAGGGTCTGGAGTGGACCTCTAGTAAACTCCAACAGACCTGCAGCTGAGGGTCCTGTCTGGTAGAAGGAAAACTAACAAACAGAAAGGATGTCCACACCAAAAACCCATCTGTACATCACCATCATCGAAGACAAAAAGTAGATAAAACCACAAAGATGGGGAAAAAACAGAGCAAAGAAACTGGAAACTCCAAAAAACAGAGCACCTCTCCTCCTCCAAAGGAACGCAGTTCCTCACCAGCAACGGAACAAAGATGGATGGAGGATGACTTTGATGAGTTGAGAGAAGAAGGCTTCAGACGATCAAACTACTCTGAGCTATGAGAGGAAATTCAAAACAATAGCAAAGAAGTTAAAAACTTTGAAAAAAATTAGAAGAATGGATAACTAGAATAACCAATGGAGAGAAGGGCTTAAAGGAGCTGATGGAGCTGAAAGCAAAGTTTCGAGAACTACACGAAGATTGCAGAAGCCTCAGTAGCAGATGCGATCAACTGGAAGAAAGTGTATCGCTGATGGAAGATGAAATGAATGAAATGAAGAGAGAAGGGAAGTTTAGAGAAAAAAGAATAAAAAGAAATGAACAAAGCCTCCAAGAAATTTGGGACTATGTGAAAAGACCAAACCTACGTCTGATTGGTGTACCTGAAAATGATGGGGAGAATGGAACCAAGTTGGAAAACACTCTGCAAGATATTATCCAGGAGAACTTCCCCAATCTAGCAAGGCAGGCCAGCATTCAGATTCAGGAAATACAGAGAATGCCACAAAGATACACCTCGAGAAGAGCAACTCCAAGACACTTAATTGTCAGATTCACCAAAGTTGAAATGAAGGAAAAAATGTTAAGGGCAGCCAGAGAGAAAGGTCGAGTTATCCACAAAGGGAAGCCCATCAGACTAACAGCTGATCTCTCAGCAGAAACTCTACAAGCCAGAAGAGAGTGGGGGCCAATATTCAACATTCTTAAAGAAAAGAATTTTCAACCCAGAATTTCCTATCCCGCCAAACTAAGCTTCGTAAGTGGAGGAGAAATAAAATACTTTACAGACAAGCAAACGCTGAGTGATTTTGTCACCACCAGGCCTGCCCTAAAAGAGCTCCTGAAGGAAGCACTAAACATGGAAAGGAACAACCGGTACCAGCCACTGCAAAAACATGCCAAACTGTAAAGACCATCGAGGCTAGGAAGAAACTATAGCAACTAACGAGCAAAATAACCAACTAACATCATAATGACAGGATCAGATTCACACATAACAATATTAACGTTAAATGTAAATGGGCTAAATGCTCCAATCAAAAGACACAGACTGGCAAACTGGATAAGGGGTCAGGACCCATCAGTGTGCTGTATTCAGGAAACCCATCTCACATGCAGAGACACACATAGACTCAAAATAAAGGGATGGAGGAAGATCTATCAAGCAACTGGAAAACAAAAAAAGGCAGGGGTTGCAATCCTAGTCTCTGATAAAATAGACTTTAAACCAACAAAGATCAAAAGAGACAAAGAAGGCCATTACATAATGGTAAAGGGATCAATTCAACAAGAAGAGCTAACTATCCTAAATATATATGCACCCAACACAGGAGCACCCAGATTCATAAAGCAAGTCCTCAGTGACCTACAAAGGGACTTAAACTCCCATGCAATAATAATGGGAGATTTTAACACCCCACTGTCAACATTAGACAGATCAACGAGACAGAAAGTTAACAAGGATATCCAGGAATTGAACTCAGCTCTACATAAAGTGGACCTAATAGACATCTACAGAACTCTCCACCCCAAGTCAACAGAATATACATTATTTTCAGCACCACACCACACCTATTCCAAAATTGACCACATAGTTGGAAGTAAAGCTCTCCTCAGCAAATGTAAAAGAACAGAAATTATAACAAACTGTCTCTCAGACCACAGTGCAATCAAACTAGAACTCAGGATTAAGAAACTCACTCAAAACCACTCAACTACATGGAAACTGAACAACCTGCTCCTGAATGACTATTGGGTACATAATGAAATGAAGGCAGAAATAAAGATGTTCTTTGAAACCAACGAGAACAAAGACACAACATACCAGAATCTCTGGGACACATTCAAAGCAGTGTGTAGAGGGAGATTTATAGCACTAAATGCCCACAAGAGAAAGCAGGAAAGATCCAAAATTTACACTTTAAGATCACAATTAAAAGAACTAGAAAAGCAAGAGCAAACACATTCAAAAGCTAGCGGAAGGCTAGAAATAACTAAAATCAAAGCAGAACTGAAGGAAATAGAGACACAAAAAACCCTTCAAAAAATTAATGAATCCAGGAGCTGGTTTTTTGAAAAGATCAACAAAATTGATGGACCACTAGCAAGACTAATAAAGAAGAAAAGAGAGAAGAATCAAATAGATGCAATAAAAAATGAAAAAGGGGATATCACCACCGATCCCACAGAAATACAATCTACCATCAGAGAATACTACAAACACCTCTATGCAAATAAACTAGAATATCTAGAAGAAATGGATAAATTCCTCGACAAATACACCCTCCCAAGACTAAACCAGGAAGAAGTTGAATCTCTGAATAGACCAATAATAGGTTCTGAAATTGTGGCAATAATCAATAGCTTACCAACCAAAAAGAGTCCAGGACCTGATGGATTCACAGCTCAATTCTACCAGAGGTACAAGGAGGAACTGGTACCATTCCTTCTGAAACTATTCCAATCGATAGAAAAAGAGGGAATCCTCCCTAACACATTTTACGAAGCCAGCATCGTCCTGATACCAAAACCTGGCAGAGACATAACCAAAAAAGAGAATTTCAGACCAATATCATTGATGAACATTGATGCAAAAATCCTCAAGAAAATACTGGCAAACTGAATCCAGCAGCACATCAAAAAGCTTATCCACCATGATCAAGTGGGCTTCATCCCTGGGATGCAAGGCAGGTTCAACATACGCAAATCAATAAATGTAATCCAGCATATAAACAGAACCAAAGACAAAAACCACATGATTATCTCAATAGATGCAGAAAAGGCCTTTGACAAAATTCAACAACCCTTCATGCTAAAAACTCTCAATAAATTAGGTATTGATGGGACGTATCTCAAAATAATAAGAGCTATCTATGACAAACCCACAGCCAATATCATACTGAATGGGCAAAAATTGGAAGCATTCCCTCTGAAAACTGTCACAAGACAGGGATGCCCTCTCTCACCGCTCCTATTCAACATAGTGCTGGAAGTTCTGGCCAGAGCAATCAGACAGGAGAAGGAAATAAAGGGGATTCAATTAGGAAAAGAGGAGGCCAAATTGTCCCTGTTTGCAGATGACATGATTGTATATTTAGAAATCCCCATTGTCTCAGCCCAAAATCTCCTTAAGCTGATTAGCAACTTCAGCAAAGTCTCAGGATACAAAATTAATGTACAAAAATCACAAGCATTCTTGTACACCAATAACAGACAAACAGAGAGCCAAATCATGAGTGAACTCCCATTCACAATTGCTTCAAAGAGAATCAAATACCTAGGAATCCAACTTACAAGGGATGTGAAGGACCTCTTCAAGGAGAACTACAAACCACTGCTCAATGAAATAAAAGAGGATACAAACAAATGGAAGAACATTCCATGCTCATGGGTTGGAAGAATCAATATCGTGAAAATGGCCATACTGCCCAAGGTAATTTATAGATTCAATGCCATCCCCATCAAGCTACCAATGACTTTCTTCACAGAATTGGAAAAAACTACTTTAAAGTTCATATGGAACCAAAAAAGAGCCCGCATCGCCAAGTCAATCCTAAGCCAAAAGAACAAAGCTGGAGGCATCACGCTACCTGACTTTAAACTATACTACAAGGCTACAGTAACCAAAACAGCATGGTACTGGTACCACAACAGAGACATAGATCAATGGAACAGAACAGAGCCCTCAGAAATGATGCCGCATATCTACAACTATCTGATCTTTGACAAACCTGACAAAAACAAGAAATGGGGAAAGGATTCCCTATTTAATAAATGGTGCTGGGAAAACTGGCTAGCCATATGTAGAAAGCTGAAACTGGATCCCTTCCTTACACCTTATACAAAAATTAATTCAAGATGGATTAAAGACTTATATGTTAGACCTAAAACCATTAAAATCCTACAAGAAAACCTAGGCAATACCATTCAGGACATAGGCGTGGGCAAGGACTTCATGTCTAAATCACCAAAAGCAACGGCAACAAAAGCCAAAATCGACAAATGGGATCTCATTAAACTAAAGAGCTTCTGCACAGCAAAAGAAACTACCATCAGAGTGAACAGGCAACCTACAGAATGGGAGAAAATTTTTGCAACCTACTCATCTGACAAAGGGCTAATATCCAGAATCTACAATGAACTCAAACAAATTTACAAGAAAAAAACAACCCCATCAAAAAGTGGGCAGAGGACATGAACAGACACTTCTCAAAAGAAGACATTTATGCAGCCAAAAAACACATGAAGAAATGCTCCTCATCACTGGCCATCAGAGAAATGCAAATCAAAACCACAGTGAGATACCATCTCACACCAGTTAGAATGGCCATCATTAAAAAATCAGGAAACAACAAGTGCTGGAGAGGATGTGGAGAAATAGGAACACTTTTACACTGTTGGTGGGACTGTAAACTAGTTCAACCATTGTGGAAGTCAGTGTGGCGATTCCTCAGGGATCTAGAACTAGAAATACCATTTGACCCAGCCATCCCATTACTGGGTATATACCCAAAGGACTATAAATCATGCTGCTATAAAGACACATGCACACGTATGTTTATTGTGGCACTATTCACAATAGCAAAGACTTGGAACCAACCCAAATGCCCAACAACGATAGACTGGATTAAGAAAATGTGGCACATATACACCATGGAATACTATGCAGCCATAAAAAATGATGAGTTCGTGTCCTTTGTAGGGACATGGATGAAACTGGAAAACATCATTCTCAGTAAACTATCGCAAGGACAAAAAACCAAACACCGCATGTTCTCACTCATAGGTGGGAATTGAACAATGAGAACTCATGGACACAGGAAGGGGAACATCACACTCTGGGGACTGTTGTGGGGTGGGGGCAGGGGGGATGGACAGCATTAGGAGATACACCTAATGCTAAATGACGAGTTAATGGGTGCAGGAAATCAACATGGCACATGGATACATATGTAACAAACCTGCACATTGTGCACATGTACCCTAAAACCCTAAAGTATAATAAAAAAAAAAAAAAAATTTCAGTATTTACAAGTGATAAAGGATTGTCATATGCAATTTCCCAAATTTGAGAAACTATGCCAAATAAATAATACAATGTAATAATCAATGAAAAGAAATTAATCATCAGAGAATTAAAGACCTTTCTACAGCAGTGCATCTAAAATATTAAATTGTAATAAGTATCTACAAAAGTTACACGAAATAAATTTTAAATAATGTATCATTTAAAATGTTATCATTAGAGAAAAGAATAAAACATAAATATACATATGCACATATGTATTTCCACATAGAAGACCTCCTAACCAACCTGTATTCAACCAACTCATGGAAGTAGGGATACTCTCCAGTTTCTCTGACTCTCATCCATGATATGCTGAAAGCTGGTGGTTAATGGGCTTATCCCCAGTACCATCACACTGAGGCTCCCTCCAGAACAGTGGTATTTGGTACCCAAAATAATTCTAGTTGAACCTGCTACTGTAATTATTTGACCTAATTAAATATTATGGAAATCATTAAAATATGAGTATGGGGAGGGATGAAGAGTTGTTTCTCTAAAACTAAGGTGTAAGGTTTGGAAACCCATAGCAAAGGTGAGTCATTGTATTAGCTAGGGCAGAGTTTCTCAACCTGGGCAGGAGTTTTTAACATTATAACTGCTAACATTTTGGGGTTGGATAATTCTTTGTTGGGGCTGTCTTGTGCCTTGTAGGATGTTAGTTGAATTCTTGGTCTCTATCCACTGAATGCCAGTATTTTCAGTATTCCATTTTATCTACGTGTTTTTTGACTATATCTCTTTGTGAAGCTTTTAAAATTGGTATTCTAGGGAATACAATATACATACTTAACTTTTCACCTTCTACCTAGAGTCTATACATTACCACTTCAGTTGGAATACAGAAGCTTTACTACCACATCAATCCCTTTATCCTCAACTGTTTAGGTTGTAGTTGTCTTATGTATTATGTCCACATTGACTCAAACTCCTTTTAGACAATATTAAAATTTTGCTTGCAATCATTGTTGTAGGCATAATAATATTCCAATCCTCTCCCCCTTAAAAAACAGTCTTTTCCAGGTCCTAATTCCTGGAACCTGTGTATGTTACCTCACATGGCAGAGGGGATTTAAGGTTGCAGATGGAATTAAGATTGTTAATCATGTAACCTTAAAATAGGAAGATTATTTCAGATTATCTGGGTATGCCCAATATAATCACAAGGGCCCTTAAATGTGGAAGAAGGAGGCACAAGAGGAGGTCAGATTAATGCAATGTGAGAAGAACACGACTTCCTGTTGCTGCCTATGAAGATGGGAAAATATAGAAGGGCTATGAGACAACGAATATGGGAAAATATAGAAGGGCTATGAGACAAGGAATAAGGAAGAATTTCCATCTAGAAATTGGAAATGGCAAGGAAAAGGATTATCCCTTAGAGCCTCCAGAAAAGAATGCAACCCTGCTGATTACTTGACTTTTGCCTAAAAAAGTCAAGACTGTTTTAGACTTCTCAACAATCAAACTGTAAGATAATAAATTTTTGTTGTTTTAATACACTAAATTTGCGGTAATTTGTTACAGCTAATGTAAGTACTGACTACATGAGGAAAAGTTCAGTAAACATGGTTGACTCTAATGACCCTTATATCCCTTCCTACCATATACACATATCAAAGCAAAGTAAAATGTCCAATTTTTAAATTCACAGATGAGCTTTAAATTAAGAAAAGAAAATCCCCAGGTGCTAGAAAAAAAGACATAGCAGAAGATGGACAGAGAAAGCAATAGCTGGTGCAAGAATTGGGAGAGGGTGGGACACAGGGATTCAGACTCTATCGGGACCCTAAGAAAATAGAGCGGGATTTTAACATCCACACCAGAACTGAAAAAAACAAATTTTGGAAGCCAGAAAAGATGATGATATTACTGATTCTTCTGATAAGAGTAGTAAGCTTTGAAGAATTATATCTCCTACAAAAAGAAACTTTTGAAACTTTAAAACTTTGCATATTGGCCGAAGCTTGCCAGCTGCACATGCCCTTGTGGAAAACCAATGCACCTATACTAAATGTCAAATCTCAAGCTTTGCCACTTGCAGGTCCAAGGTCCAAGATCACACTCCTCACTGATATGGAAATTCTAAAATCAAAAAATAGCATTAAACTCCCAGGGTCTTCTGAAGAAGCAAATATAAGACTTCTTTTAAGTGACTTTCTATGACTTCTGGTACACAAGAGGAAAATTCCTGCTGTGCAATAATAACAATAATAATAATAGTAATTGTCATTGTTATTACTATTACACTGAGATAAAAGACCATGAAGAATAGTCAAGAAACATACACACACACACGCAGAGAGAGAGAGAGAAACAGAGAATTAGTATCTCATGAACTCAGAATATCAAAAAATAAAGTGACAGAAAGCATAAAATAAGAATGTTCAAGTGATTGGAGATATTTTTAAAGGGATATAAAATAAATGAAATGACAGAATTGTATGAGAAAAGAGTAGGCATATCTCAAAAGAAACCAAATAGAACTTCTAGAAATAAAAGTATGTTTAAAAACAATATTAAAAGCCATTAGCTCTGATAAGCAGCAATAAAACAGTGCTAAAAAATAGTGACCAAAAAAATTGAAAACAAAAAGTCAGATGTGAGAATATTACTGAGAATGTGCCAAGACTGATAAAAAGAATGGAAAACATAAACAAAACATGAATGTTACAGTTAAAATAACCAACACACAACTAGTTAGAGATGTGGAATAACAGACTAGAAAGAATGGAAGTATACAGTATTATAGATAACATTTAAACAAATAAAATTTAAAAGTTTTCAAAAATTAAAGCATATCATTCTCTAACTCTGGGTAAAATGGATTAAGTACACTTTACCATTTCTCCCACTGAATGCCATCAAACTTCAACAGAATGTATAAAGTACTTGAGGACTCTGAAAATTACATGGTATCAAGCAAATTGGGAAAGAAAACCAGAGTTTGAAGTACTACCATACTGGCAGTGAGTTCTTTGTTTTGTTGTTGTTGTTGTTGTTTTTGGCTAGTCAACTAAAGCAGTAGGAGTGGAAAATGAACAAATAAATCTGTAATTGGTTGTGACCAATTAGTTGTAAGCACCACTGCACTCAGACCAGCCAGGCAGTGATTACCAGCCAGGTAGTGGTCTAAGAAATAGACCACTACCCAGGTCACAGGCTGGCCTCTGTGTTGCACAGTTGCATACTACAAGGTCTTAAAACCACACAAAAGGAAGACTAGTCAAAATCTTCTGTCTAAATTCTAACAGGTCAATCGCCTGCTTAAGTTTTTAAAAATCCAACATTCACCACAGTACTTAACAAAACTCAGTTTTATAACATAATATTAAAATATTCAGGTTATAATAATTATTTGGCATATGGAGAACTAGGAAAACTTCAACTTAAATAAGAAAAATATAATCAACAGATATCAATGCCAAGATGACACAGATGTTGGAATTATCTGGAAAAGATTAAAGAAACTATTATAAAAATGCTCTAACAAATAAACACAAATACTCTTGAAACCAATGAAAGACAGAAAATGACAGCAAATACATAGAAGATATAGAGAAGAACAAAGTGGAAATTTTAGAGCTGGAAAACAGAATAACTGAAATTAAAAACAAACAAAACAAACAAACAAAAATCATTAGAATGGGCCCAGTAGCAGAATGAAAATGATAAAGGAAAGAATCAGTGAGCTTGTAGACAGATCAATTAAAATTACCCAATCTGAACAAAAGGGAGAAGACTTTTTTAAAAAAATGAACATAGCCACAGGAACCTGTGGGACAAAAAGGAAAGAAAATGTCATCAGAATTCCAAAAGGGTAGAAGAAAGAGTGCAGACATTTTGTTGTTGTTGTTCATCAAGAAAGAATTGTCTAAGATGTCTCGAATTTGGCAAAAGACATAAACTTGCAGATTCAAGGAGCTCAGCAAACTTCAACAGGATACACTTATAGGAATCCATAACCAGAGTGCTGAAAACAATAGAAAAAGGAAACTATCAATAGAGAAGAAAAAATCCTAAAAGCAACAAGAAAAAATGGCATTACATATAGGGAAACAACAGTTTGAATGAATGCAAACCATGGAGGCCATAAAAAAGTGGAATTTTTTTTTTCTAAGTGTCCAAAGAATTTTGTCATCCCAGAATTCTCTATCTGTTGAAAATACCCTTCAGGAATAAATATGAAAGAAAAACATTCTGAGATAAAGAAAATCTTTAAAAACTGATTGCCAATAGACCTACTCTAAAATTATTGCTAAAGAAAGTTCTTCAGGTAGAAGAGAAATAATACCATAAAGACAACAGCATATCAGGAATGAAGAATAGAAGTGGCAAATATCTGGGTTAAAAAATATACTATTCTTGAGTACTGTAAAATATGTTTGATGGTTATATTATTTTTCCATTGCTGCAGTAACAAATTAACCACAACTTTGGTGGATTAAAACAACACAAATTCATATATTTGTGTGTATATATATACACACATATGTATGTGTATATATATGTATTTTCAACATATATACATATGTATATATATACATACATATATACACACACACGCACACATATATATATATCTTTTTTTTTTTTTTGAGACGGAGTCTCGCTCTGTCACCCATGCTGGAATGCAGTGGCACCGTCTTGGCTCACTGCAACATCCGCCTCCCGAGTTCAAGCAATTCTCCTGCCTCAGCCTCCCGAGTAGCTGGAATTACAGGCATGCAACACCAGGCCTGGCTAAGTTTTGTATTTTTAGTAGAGACAGGGTTTCACCATGTTGGCCAGGCTGGTCTCAAACTCCTTACCTCAGGTGATCCACCCGCCTCAGCCTCCCAAAGTGCTGGGATTACAGGCGTGAGACACCACGCCTGGCTATATACTTTTTTTTTTTTTTGAGACAGTCTCCTTCTGTCACCCAGACTGTAGCGTAGTAGTGCAATCTCAACTCACCGCTATCTCTGCCTCCTTGGCTCAAGCAATTCTGCCTCGGCCTCCCAAGTAGCTGAGACTACAGGCATGTACAAACATGCCCAGACAATTTTTTTTTCTTTGTATTTATAGTAGAGCCAGGGTGTTATAATGTTGGCCAGGCTGATCTTGACCTCCTTATCTCAAGTGATCAACCTGCCTTGGTCTCCCAAAATGCTAGGATTATGGGTGTGAGCCACTGAATCTGGCCCACAAATTTATGATTTTATAAATCCAAAGGTCATAAGTCTGACAGCAGAGTCACCAAGCTAGAATCAAAGAATTGGCATGACTAAGCTTCACTCTGAAGACTCTAGGGAAGAATCTATTTCTATACCTTTTTTAACTTCTACAGGGTGTCTGCATTCCTTGGCTCATTGCCCCCTCCTTCAATCTTCAATCCAGCAACAGCAGGCAAAGTCTTTCTCGCACTACACTCTCTCTGGTTCTCTGACTACAGTTTAGAAAGGGCCTTTGCTTTTAAGGATTTATATTTTTAGATTAGGACCCCCTGGATAATCCAATATAGTCTCCCCATCTGAAGACACTTTGCCTTAATCACATGTTCAAGTCTCTTTGTTATGTAAAGTAACATATTCACAGGTTCTAGGGATTAGGTTGTAGACATCTTTTGGATTCCATTCTCCTGGCTACCACAATGATTGAAAGAAAATGTTTTAAAATTATCTAATGGAGTTTTAACATATGTAGATTTAATACATAAGACAAACACAACAGAAAGATATGAGAATAAAGCAACCGACATAATGGTAAGGTTTCCACATTCCAATTGAAGTAATAACATATGAACTCTAAGTAGATGATAAAAAGTGAAGTATGTATATTATAATTCTCTAGAGCACCAACCTAAAATCCTACAATATAATAAAGATATAGTTAAGAGATACAATAGGTAAAATGGAATTCTAAAAAATACTTAAATAACTTGAAAGAAAGCAGGAAATAGTTAAGATAGGAAGAGAAAATAGAAAGAATAAAGAGAAACAATAAAATGGTAGGCCAAAATCCAAACAAGTCAATAATTGCCTTAAATGCAAGTGGTCTAATCATAACTATTGAAAGACTGAACTCATCAGAAGGAATTTGAAAAATATAATCCCACTATATGTTATTAAAAAGAAATCTACTTCAAATATAATGAGGTAAGTTAAAGGTAAAGGATTAAAAATATATAAAAATATATATACTAGGTAAACATGAATCAAAAGAAAGTTGAATGTCATATGTGAATGTCAGAAAAAGCAAACTTTAGAGTACAAAAAATTATCAGTAAGAAAGAAGTGCAGTACAGAATAACAAAAGGGTTCACAATTAAGACACAACAATCCTAAGTATATATGCACCTAACAGCAAAGCATCAAAATGTATGAAACATTTACCTGGAGAAAGAGTAATAGAACTGAAAGAAGAAGTAGACAAATCCACAATTCTATTTGGAAACGTCTACATTCCTCTTTCATAATCAATAAAAATCTCTAATCATATCTAGTTTCAACACTAAATTCCACCACATTTAAAGGATAACTAATAGCAATTTTACACAAATATTCCAGAAAATAAAGGAAAGAGAAACACTTCCCAACTCTTCTTATGACACTAGCCAAAACCAGACAAAGACAGTTATGTAACAGAAAATAAAACTAGAACATAGACTCTAAATTTACCTTTTGAACATACGAAATCCTAAACAAAATATTGTTAAGTTATATCTGGCAATATATAGAAAGGATAATAAACTACAACAAGGTGGGGTTCATTCCAGAAATGCAAGGTTGATTAAATATTTTAAAATCAATCAAGATAATTCAGCACATTTACAATCTAAAGAAGGAAAAATGTGATTATATCAACTGATGAAAAAAATGATTTGACAAAATTCAACACCTAGTCACATTAAAATAAATAATTCACTGCAAAGCAAAATAAAACGGAACTTCTTCAATCTAATAAAGAGCACTTAAAATTATACATCTAATGAGACAACACTGTATTGGAGATTATATTCAATCTATCCAATGAAGCAATAAAAAGAAATAAAACAGCTGGGTGTGGAGGCTCCCACCTGTAATCCCAGCACTTTGGAAGGCTGAGGCGGGTGGATCACCTGAGGTCAGAAGTTTGAGACCAGTCTGGCCAACATGGTGAAACCCCATTTCTACTAAAAGTACAAAAATTAGCTGGGCATGGTGGCAGGCACCTGTAATCCCAGCTACTTGGGAGGCTGAGGCAGGAGAATTGCTTGAACCCAAAAGACAGAGGTTGCAATAAGCCAAGATCATGCCACTGCACTCCAGCCTGAGAGATAAAGCAAGATTCTGTTTCAGAAAAAAAATTAAAAATTAAAATTAAGAAGAAGTAAAAGTTCTTCACACTGAGAAGGAAGAAGTAAATGTTTTCCCTAAATGATATGGTCATCTACCTTTAAAAAATCCCAAAGCATATGTGAGAAAGCTACTACAACTAGTAAGTGGGTTGGCAAGGTTGCAGAATACAAAGTCAACGTACAGAAATCAATTCTATTTGTATATCCTAGCAAGAAATAATTAAAAATACAATTTAAAAAAATATATGATTTATAACAGCATTAAAAAACATGAAATACTTACGCAGAAAAATAACAAAATATAGGCAAGATTTTACACAAAAAACTATAGAGCTTTGCTGAGTGAAATTTAAAAATACCTAAATGGATAAAAAGATCTACATGCTCACAGATATATATAGTTCTTATTGTTAAGATATCAATTATCTTCATATTGATATAAAGATTCAAGAAAATCTCAATAAAAATCCCAGCAGGCTATTTTGTAGCAATTAATAAGCTGATTTTTAAATTTATATGGAAAAACCAAAGAAAACACAAAAGCCAAAAATTTTTTTGAAAAAGAGTAAAATCAGAGGATTCACAGTATCTGACTTCAATACTACAGTATAAAGCTAAAGAAATCAAGACAGTATAGCTTTAGCATAAGGCTAGACATAAAAATTAATGGAATAAAGAGCATAGGAATAGACATATATATATATTATGCTTAATTGATTTTTTACAAAGATATTAAGACTTTTCAATGGATAAAAGATAATCTTTTGAATAATGATGCCAGAGCAATGGAACATCCATATAGGACGGAAGGAAGGAAGGAAGGAAGGAAGGAAGGAAGGAAGGAAGGAAGGCAGGCAGGGGATGGGACAGAAGGAAGGATGGAAGGAGGGAAGGAAGGAATGAAGGAACGAAGGAAAGAAGAAAGGGAGAGAATCCTCATCTTATCTTGCATCATATAAAATAATTAACCTAAAGTGGATTATAAGCTTACGTGTAAAAGCTAAAACTATAAAACTTTTAGAATATGAACTTCAAAGTAGTTTTTTCCAATTCTGTGAAGAAAGTCATTGGTAGCTTGATGGGGATGGCATTGAATCTATAAATTACCTTGGGCAGTATGGCCATTTTCACGATATTGATTCTTCCAACCCATGAGCATAGAATGTTCTTCCATTTGTTTGTATCCTCTTTTATTTCATTGAGCAGTGGTTTGTAGTTCTCCTTGAAGAGGTCCTTCACATCCCTTGTAAGTTGGATTCCTAGGTATTTGATTCTCTTTGAAGCAATTGTGAATGGGAGTTCACTCATGATTTGGCTCTCTGTTTATCTGTTATTGGTGTATAAGAATGCTTGTGATTTTTGTACATTGATTTTGTATCCTGAGACTTTGCTGAAGTTGCTTATCAGCTTAAGGAGATTTTGGGCTGAGACAATGGGGTTTTCTAGATATACAATCATGTCATCTGCAAACAGGGAGAATTTGACTTCCTCTTTTCCTAATTGAATACCCTTTATTTCCTTCTCCTGCCTAACTGCCCTGGCCAGAACTTCCAACACTATGTTGAATAGGAGTGATGAAAGAGGGCATCCCTGTCTTGTGCCAGTTTTCAAAGGGAATGCTTCCAGTTTTTGCCCATTCAGTATGATATTGGCTGTGGGTTTGTCATAGATAGCTCTTATTCTTTTGAGATATGTCCCATCAATACCTAATTTATTGAGAGTTCATATGGAACCAAAAAAGAGCCCGCATTGCCAAGTCAATCCTAACCCAAAAGAACAAAGCTGGAGGCATCATGCTACCTGACTTCAAACTATACTACAAAGCTACAGTAACCAAAACAGCATGATACTGGTACCACAACAGAGATATAGATCAGTGGAACAGAACAGAGCCCTCAGAAATAATGCCACATATCTACAACTATCTGATCTTTGACAAACCTGACAAAAACAAGCAATGAGGAAAGGATTCCCTATTTAATAAATGGTGCTGGGAAAACTGGCTAGCCATATGTAGAAAGCTGAAACTGGATCCCTTTCTTACACCTTATACAAAAATTAATTCAAGATGGATTAAAGACTTACATGTTAGACCTAAAACCATAAAAACCCAAGAAGAAAATCTAGGCATTACCATTCAGGACATAGGCATGGGCAAGGACTTCATGTCTAAAACACAAAAAGCAATGGCAACAAAAGCCAAAATTGACAAATGGGATCTAATTAAACTCAAGAGCTTCTGCACAGCAAAAGAAACTACCATCAGAGTGAACAGGCAACCTACAAAGTGGGAGAAAATTTTCACAACCTACTCATCTGACAAAGGGCTAATATCCAGAATCTACAATGAACTCAAACAAATTTACAAGAAAAAAACAAACAACCCCATCAAAAAGTGGGCAAAGGACATGAACAGACATTTCTCAAAAGAAGACATTTATGCAGCCAAAAGACACATGAAAAAATGCTCATCATCACTGGCCATCAGAGAAATGCAAATCAAAACCACAATGAGATACCATCTCACAACAGTTAGAATGGCCATCATTAAAAAGTCAGGAAACAACAGGTGCTAGAGAGGATGTGGAGAAATAGGAACACTTTTACACTGTTGGTGGGACTGTAAACTAGTTCAACCATTGTGGAAGTCAGTGTGGCAATTCCTCAGGGATCTAGAACTAGAAATACCATTTGACCCAGCCATCCCATTACTGGGTATATACCCAAAGGACTATAAATCATGCTGCTATAAAGACACATGCACACGTATGTTTATTGTGGCACTATTCACAATAGCAAAGAGTTGGAACCAACCCAAATGCCCAACAACGATAGACTGGATTAAGAAAATGTGGCACATATACACCATGGAATACTAAGCAGCCATAAAAAATGATGAGTTCATGTCCTTTGTAGGGACATGGATGAAACTGGAAATCATCATTCTCAGTAAACTATCGCAAGGACAAAAAACCAAACACCACATGTTCTCACTCACAGGTGGGAATTGAACAATGAGAACACATGGACACAGGAAGGGGAACATCACACTCCGGGGACTGTTGTGGGGTGGGGGGAGGGGGGAGTGATAGCATAAGGAGAGACACCTAATGCTAAATGACGAGTTAATGGGTGCAGCACACCAACATGGCACATGGATACATATGTAACAAACCTGCACATTGTGCACATGTACCCTAAAACTTAAAGTACAATAAAAATAAAAATAAAAAACTTTTAGAGTAAAATTATTGTGACTTGGGTTAGGCAAAGATTTCTTAAGCAGGACACAAAATGCATATATATCAAAAGAAAAAATTGAGAAATTATACTTCATCAAAATTAAAGACTTCTAGCTTTTTGAAAGATACCATCAAAAAATTAAAAGTCAAGCAATAAAATAGGAGAAAATATTAAAGGACTTGTATTCAGATTAAATAAATAACTCTTATAATTCAGTAGGACCAAAAAATTCAATTAAAAAAATAGGTAAAATATTTATTTTTTGCACTTTTTAAAATTAATGCATAATAGATGTACATAGTTTTGAGGTACATGAGTAATTTAATACACTCATATAATTTGTAAAGATCAAATAAGTGTATTGGGATATCCATCATCTTAAATATTTGCATTTTCTTATGTTAGAACCATCCAAATTATTCTCTTCTAGCCATTTTGAAATGTGCAATAGATTATTGTAAACTATAGTCACCCTACTGATCTGTGTTAACACTGTCTTATTTCTTGTGTCCAATCATATATTTGTACTATTAATCAACTTCTCTTCATCCTCCCCTCCCTGCTAAACTTCCCAGCCTCTGATAAGCAACAATATAATATCTGTCTTTATGAGATCTATTTTTTTTAGCTCCCATATATGAGTGACAACATGTGATATTCATCTTTTTGTGTTTGGCTGATTCTACTTAACATAATTACCTCCTATTTACTGAATATTATTGCATGTGTACATATACTACCTTTTCTTTATCCATTCATCCAGTGATAGACACTTAGTTTGATTCCTAGTTTGGCTACTGTGAATAGTGCTGAATGAGCATGGGAGTGCATATGCCTTTTTGATATATTGATTTCCTTTCTCTTGGATAAATAACCAGTAGTGGAATTGCTGTATCATATGGCAGCTCTTTTTTAGTTTTTGTTTGTTTGTTTACTTGTTTGTTTTAGCAATGAGGTTTCACTATATTTCCCAGGCTGGTCTCGAACTCCTGGGCTTAAGCAAACTTCTTGCCTTGGCCTTCCAAAGTGCTGGGATTACAGGCGTGAGCTACCGCATCTGGCCCTTATTTTTGGTTTTTTGAGAAACCTCCATACTTTTCTCAAAAGTGGCCATAGTAATTTACATTTCCATCAAGAGTATACAAGGGTTCTCCTTTCTCCACATCCTCACCAGCATCCATTATTGCCTGTCTTTTTTATAAAAGCCGTTTTAACTGGGGGGAGACACCAATCTCACCAGAATTTTGCATTTATCTGGTGATTAGTGATGTTGAGCATTTTTTTCATATACCTATTGGTCATTTGTGTGTCTTCTTTTGAGAAATGTCTGTTCAGATTTTTGCCCATTTTTTAATCAAATTATTTCGGGTTTGGGGGGATTATTGTGTGTGTGTGTGTGTGTGTGTGTTGTTGTCGTTTATGTTGTTGTTGTTTTTGTTGTTGTTGTTTTGTTTTTGAGTTGTTTGAGCTCCTTATATTCTGGTTATTAATCCCTTGTCAGGTGGGTACTTTGCAAATATTTTCTCCCACTTTGTGGGTTGTCTCTTTCATTTTGTTGATTGTTTCCTTTGCTGTGCAGAAGGTTTTTAGCTTGATGCAATCCCATTTGTCTAATTTTGCTTTGGTTCTCTGTGCTTTTGAGGTCTTACACAAAAACTCTTTGCTGAGACCAATATCCTGGAGCATTGGCCTAATGTTTTCTTCTAGTAGTTTCATAGTTTCAGTCTTAGAGTTAAGCCTTTAATGCATTTTGATATGATTTGATTTTTGTGTATGGTGAGAGATAGTGGTCTAGTTTCAATCTTCTGCATATAGTTACCCAGTTTTCCCAGAACCACTCATTGAAGACTGTCTTTTCCCCATTGTATGTTCTTGGCACCTTTGTTGAAGATGAATTGGCTCAAAATGTGTGAAGCTATATCTGGGTCCTCTACTTTGTTCCATTGGTCTATGTATCTGTTTTTATGCCAGTATCATGCTGATTTGGTTAATACAGCTTTGTAGCAAATTTTAAAGTCAGGTATTGTGATGCCTTTGGTTTTGTTCTTTTGGCTAAGGATTACTTTAGCTATTTGAGGTCTTTTGTGGTTCTAAATAAATTTTAGGATTTTATTTCTAATTCTGTGACGAATGAACAGTTGGTTTTGTTTTGTTTTTTTTTTTTTGAAAGATAAACTACTTGACAAAGCTTCACCTGGACTAAGAAAAAAAGAGAGAAGACCCAAATAAATAAAATCAGAAATGAAAAAGGGGACATAACAAATTAGACAACAGAAATGCAAAGAATGATTAGAGACTATAATGAATAACTGTACATCAACAAACTGGAAAACCTAAAAATAAACAAAAAAATATTAAAATTAAGAAGCAATATATCAAACTGGGAATGATTAAGTATGATATAAAAAGGAAGAGCAAGCAGGATAAAATAATTTTATAGCAAAGGTGGCTTTCCATACAAATCATATTCTTATTCACATGTTGACAATAGGAAGCATAAGAGATGACCTATTTGGAACATGGGAGGGGATTAGGTTTTAGTCAACATTCTTCATATTCACCAAAGAATGTTGTGTGAATGTGGAATCATTGATACAACTGCTGTAAAATAAAAAATAAGTAAATAAATAGGAGAAGTGTTGCTTCAAACAGTTCTAAAAGCAACATAGCAAAAAGAAATGAGCTTGGAACTTAGAAGCTCTGGGGTCGAGTCCCTGTCCCTGCTTTCCTAAGCCAGACACAAATTCCCTGCACCTGTTATCAGAGTTGCATAATAACTAATGCCTATCTGCCCAAGGACTGCTGGGGGTCAAGTCTACATTGCCATGCTGTACATGAATGCTAGTTCTTCCTGTTGTTGTGACCTTAAACTATGCCACATCAGGAATGGCCTATTTTTATCACTCCCTCTTTGTGAGGCCATTATCAAAGTGCAAAATAATGGTAATTTAAATCAGTCCATAGGAAGAGGCAAGGAAAAGAGAGCTAGAAATGTAAATAAGGTTTACCAAACAGCAGTGTAAGAGAACTGAAAATGTGAATAAGGTTTACCAAATAGCACTAGTGACCTTTACTGGTTAGAAAAATACATACAGCATTCCAAGCAGAGGACTGACTTACTGGCTTATCATATGCATTAGTCTTCAAGAGCCATAAGTCATCAGTTCAAAAGCTTATCCCACCATGCAGCCCTTATTTTTAACTGCCAATAGACAAGCAGAGTGAGCATTGGCTGCTTTTTCAATACACTACGGTACTTAATGTTCATCTGAATAGAATTAAGCATCCACATAGACCCAGCTGGTGAGCTGGCTTCTGGCCCTGTTTAAGGTTTTCTGTTAAAGGACAGGGCTTTGCCTATCATTAGGGGACGAGTGACTGTTACGTAAAAGGCTAAATATCAGAATATTCTTAGTGATATCCAGAAATCAGCTTTACTTATATCAGATTTTTTTCTCTTCAGCCTGTAAACTTAAATCCAGAAACAATAAATATAGAAGTCATTAAAAATTCCATTTTCAAAGGGAGATTTTTATTTTATTCTGCCTCTGCTATCATCAAAAATAATTCTCTTTTTCTAAGGCTATATGTGGTCCACACCTTAAAGAAAATTTATTAAGTTCAGTCCTCAGGATGCAATAATTCAAAATCCCTCCTGATTCATCACATAATTATTGCTAGTGCTCAGCTACTGCCATTAGAATCCTCTTTTTGATGAACATGTAGTTGCTAGATGGAAAGCTTAGGCCAGGTTTCCCAAATGCATGTCTTGAGAACAGGTATAAGTTTATGTTAGTATCTAAAAAGGCTGGCAGGGATCCAGATTCAGCATTAGTTCAGCCAAAGTGTCTGTTCACATGTATCATTCAGTCCTCTGACAGGCATAAATGCCCCTAGAGTTCTGTCACTCTGCCAGAGCCTCCCTCTATCTCCACTTGACAGTCTTGGCCAAAGGCTGGAGCTGAGAATGCAAACATAAAGAAAGAGCTGCTGAGTGAGCAGGAAAATAAATGTGGGAGTGGCACAGGTGCTGTTCAGGTCATCCTTATCCTTTCCCTATACAGGCTGACTCTTAGTATTCACAGCGCTCAGTAGAGGACTTGCTGGGAAGACTGGCCATCATTTAGGATCATATAATACAAACGTATGTAAAGTTCTCGTTTTGCAAACCACGACACAGACAAGTCAAGTAATTTGTTCAAAATCATGCAACTAATTAATTTCAGAGTAGCTCTTAAGCCTTGTTCTCCAGCTTTATTCATTTATTCAAGAGGTATTTGTGGAGGTGACTCCACAGTTGATTCTCTAAACCCCTTCTCTATAGCTATCTCCTTTAAAAGTTGTTAGAAAACTTAATCTAGTGAATTCCAGGCTTAGTCAATCACTTCTGTGTTTTTTTCAGGTCACCTCCAGTTTAAAATCAGTTCAAAATTTTCTCCCCCCATGTCATTGCCCCCAAGGGTTCATACATTTATTTTTCTTTATTTTCTTTATTTTTATTTTATTTTATTTTATTTTATTTTATTTTTATTTTTATTTTTATTTTTTTTTTGATACGGAGTCTCACTCTGTCACCCAGGCTGGAGCGCAATGGCTCCATCCTGGCTCACCACAATCTCCATCTCCTGGGTTCAAGTGATTCTCCCACTTCAGCCTCCTGAGTAGCTGGGATTACAGGCACCCGCCATCATGCCAGGCTAATTTTTGTATTTCTGTAGAGACGGGGTTTCATCATGTTATCAAGGCTGGTGTTGAACTCCTGACCTCAGGTGATCCACCCACCTCGGCATCCCCAAGTGCTAGGACTACAGGCGTAAGCCACCACACCCAGCGGGGTTCATACATTTCATTATGACAGTAGTGGAAAAGGCACCTTCTCTATCGCCGCCGCTCTAGGTTAAGATATGCTACTAGCGTCCAAATTACCCCCTACTATTTGGTCACCTGCCCCCTTCTGAGGTGTTCCTCACTCAGAAGACACCATACTTGTTCTCCATACCCTGCCATTATGGCTACAGCTTTTTGAGTTTACTAGGCCTACCAGCTATCCAAATAACAATTTCAAATTCTGACTGGCACCCAGAAGAGAGGTCTGGACTATCCCAGAGATGATAACTAAGGCCATGGGAGCAGATCTTGCTAAAATTATCCGCACTGCAATCCCTAGCAGATTCACATGCAATATGCACCTTCTAATAATGTTCTTGTAGTTCTTCTGCAGGATGTCCCCATAAAGGGTCCTTTGCTGTCGGCTCAGAAACTACCACTACTGGAGCTCAGACCCAATGGGGCCAAGTCCCTTACAAGTTAAGATCTTCCATGTTATTGTTGTTGTTGTATTATTGAATTTTTGTTCATTCTTAATTTTTAAAGTGGTTAGATGTTATTCTCTTTAAATTTTTTCTCTTTATTTCTAACACTGATTTTTTTTCCTCCTGTGGGTCATGATTCTGTACAGAAAAGGGATTTTTCTACCTTTCCCACTAGACTGAAAGCTCTACTGTAAGAACAGAGCTTGTGTCTACCTTAGTCATATGATTAAGAGCCAAGCATGACGTCAGGCAGAAAATTGGAGCTCAACGCATGCATATTTGTTTAATCAAGTTGAAATGGAATTTCCTCTCTCTCTCCTCTTATTTAATTGTGTAGAATATGGTTCCATACCCTGCCTTGAGAGGATCTCAGAACAATATGTTTTGCTAATTATGCAAATACATTTATCAACTATATGGGTAAAGTAGCCTATAATTTAAAGACTGAGGACTTGTTTTCAAACACATCACAGTAATTAAATGAGCCTATTCCAACAGTATGTTCATGGTGCTATGGTTTCCTTTCGAAGCCTGGTGATTGTTTCACACTGGGCAAGACATCTGGTGAAGTTGAGAAGCTGTCACCCAGCTGAGAGAATATGTGCATGGTTGGGAGTAGAATTTCCTTACATCTTTTTAAAGATATGAGCATTTGAAAATGAAATCATTATGTGAAGATCAATCTATGAAGGTGCAAGAGTGAACTGTTTACTGGGATGACTTGAGTAGAGGTAGAAATGCCATCAGAATGACAGACAGTATCCCAGGCTTCTACTTCCAATTCTGTCCCTGTCCAACTGGGCAGGTCAAAGAATCTTCTCCATCACCACCACCATGCTACTAGCATCATGATTATCATAATAATATCTAACCCATACAAAGTGCCTACTAGCTTTCAAGCTCTGTGCTGAAAAGTTTTCATGGATCATTTCCTTAAAACAATCATCAAAAATAACCCTATAAGGTAAATCTTCTTCTTCTTATCGAACTATTATTGATGAAGAAACCAAATTCAACATTAGTAAGGAGCACAATTGAGCTTTGCATCTATTTTAACAATCTGATCCCAAGACCCGACCTACAGAGGATGTTATTTAAACTCATTTGGAAATTCACATACCAAAGAAACTGTGATTCACAATACTCTATCAGTCCACATAGTCATTTCCTAGGGCTGCCATAACAAATTTCCACAAACTGGGTGGCTTAACCCAACAGAAATTTATTCTCTTACAATTCTGGAGGTTAAAAGTCTGAAATCAGGTAATGGTAGAGTCATGCTCCCTGTGAAGCCCCTAGAGAAGGATCCTCACTTGCCTCTTCCCGCCTCTGGCAGACCCAGGAATTTCCTGGTTTGTGGCAGCAGAACTCCAATCTCTGACTCCATCACCCAAATTCTTAATCAGGTCTTTCTATAGAACCCTTTGAGCCTCAGTTTTCTCTCCAATTTTCTCTATCAGATATTAAGTTAAATACATTAAGTCCTTTTCAGTTCTGAAATTTTATTATTCTAAATAAAACATAGCCAAATTAACCCTTAACATATTTAGAAATATAATCACATAATCATGATTTTGCCAATAATAATTTCACATATAGGATCAGCCCTCACTTAACTAACAAGTGTTAGCATTATTTTAAACACAGCTAAATTAAGTATTTCTGGGATCTGCTTGGTATCTGTTTACCACTCAGAGAGGGTAGAGAGAGAGTCTGTGGCTTCCTCATTGCATATCAGGAGTAACTGCAGAGCAGGCACCTGTTCTGTCTTAAACCAGACTGACTATAAGATTTGATATTAGCTGTGTTCCTGTGCCCAGTACCTGAGCAAGCATGACAGATGGGGTGCCCCAAGCCTTCTAATTTTGAATGTCCATGTAGCATCCTAAATAATGAGAATAAGAGCTATCACTGAAGAGTTTTCTTCCTGCCCTTAGGACAGTATCCAAAATCCTAAACTTGGCGTACAGAAGTGCTTTCCCAAACCATCTGTGGCAACGGACTAATTCTTTTTAAATCCCTAATCCATTGTGAATCAACAGATTAAAGATTTTTAAATTTATGTTTATAAAGTATAAAAAAATTAAATTCTAGAAAGAAAAATGAAAAAGACATACAAATTCAACAGATCTAAAATTGCATTGCAATACATCTACTTAGAACAAATCTAACAGGAAAAAAATAGAGAAATTCTACACATTGTCCAGTGAAAGTTTGTATTTAGGAGATTAAAATGGAGAATTGCTAATTATGCTCATAAGTTTAGTCATCCATAATCATAAAAAACAAAAAGATATAAAGCAAATAGCAAGTCCCTGTATTATATTACTTTACACACACTTTGAATGAACATTATGTATATCAATAGTTGAGCTTGTTTTCCTGCTTGTTAACTTATCTAGGTCAGCTTGATGACAATGTTACTCTTAGGGGATAACATACATCTATGTTTTGTTCTATTAACAATAACAATAGAGAAACCTGTCTCACCTAAGCAAATTGACAGAAATGGAAGAAAAAAACAAGCTCAGGATATTTGTTTTAAATTTTTATCTAAAGTGAGGTAAGTGATGCTGTATTTTTAAACTCCATCTTTAATCCTGCATCATTAACCAGTTACAACAATTTATTCTGTAAAGCCATGATTACATTTATATTATCTTTCAAAAATTGAAAAGGATGCTGAATCCACTATTTTCTCATACATGCATCTTCTTTTGATAAAAAGTAAAATTCTAAACATTCTATCAGATCTATAAGGAACTCAATGATATGTCTCACAGATGTGCAATGCCAAGATCATAAATTACCTCATCCATAATTTTTGTTCAATTATGGAACATGTAATAACAATTTATAAAAGTTATTCTTCCCTGCTTCTAACTCTCAATTTTACCCTTCAGTTTTACCTATAATTGAAAAATATTTTGCATTCCTTCTTTGCATCCATATATTTAGATGATAGAAAACATCAAAGATGTAAGATATATACATGCTGCTCAATTCACAACTTGAGAATGTTGGGATAAAACCGATTTCTTATCTTGTAGAAAGACCAAGAGTTTCTTCGGTGATTCAAATATTCTCAATAGAATGTTCTCCCTTTATATGCATCATAACTTAGTATGCGACAAGTTGCTTGTGATTAGCTTTTGTAACATTCACATTATCACATAAAAAAGAGAACTGTGTAGGATTTAACACCTTTGATTAGTTGGAGTTGGCCAGGACAAAAAGACAGGAAGTACAGATTCTAGAGAGAGGCCCGATGGAGAAAGGAAATCTCCTTCAGCCTTTCCCTTCGACACTTAGAGAACTCTGCAGGCTGGATTTTTGCTGTGATGCCAGAAGAGCATCTATTTCCCAGTGTGAGTGAGTGTCAGCTCTGGTCAAATGATTATACGATGAGATAACAACATTTTATTAAGGAGCTGTTAGTTTAATTAAAAGGAACAAAACGCAAGAGTTGAAATGCAAAGAGAAAAATCTCAATTTGGATCTAAGATTTATATTTATCTTAGCTTTATTTAAATTCATTTTTCATTTTCTGCTTCTATTTATATAGTAGATTGGTATTCATACTGATGATTAAATAAAAAAATACATTTTCACAGATAAATGTAAATCACAATTTGGTTTAAATGCCATTACAAACACATGGAGGAACCATTTGGTTAAGTGATTGTGACCATCTCATGTAGCTGAATTAGAAGCCCTGAAGTCATAGTTCTCAAAAGTTTCTAACCCATATTTCCATTATAAACATTACTCCAGGGAGATTCTGATTTGTATCCATAGCAATAAGATTTTTGTTGAGGCTTTTTTTCCTGCATTTATATTATGAAATCATATATCACTCCCTAACTTTAATTAGATATTACCACTACCACCACCCCAGGGCACATCCTTCCACCTTGAGATTGACAGCCTAAGGAAATCATTTCTTTCTTTAGTGGCATTATATCAACAACACAAATAAATATGGAACGCATAACTGGATTATATTATCATTTAACACATTTACACTGATAACACTCAATTTAACAATAAGCCATAATTATATACATTTGTAAATAAAACATATTTCGCTGTGTTCGGTTTTATAACATGCTATATTTTGATTATTTAGACTAAGGAAAATAAAGCATTTAGTGTGTTATGAAGGAAAATAAAAAGCAAGAGTCTGAGATTTCCATGTAGGTCAAAGTAATTAAAATAGTGATCATTCAGTAAGACAGGAAGAGGGGCTATCAGAGAAGGTCTCAATGTGGCTAAATTAGAAATCAAGGAGATGTCATTTTTTAAAGTCTAAAAGTTGTGCCACTTTATAAAAATCATCCAACTAAGCAATTCTTGATGGCTGCTAAATATATATGCTGGTGTAAGCTAATATGAAATACACAGCAAAGTTTAAAAAAAGAAGAAAATGTATATTTTAGTTCAAGATATCCAGCTGAGGTAAGCTCTATAGGCTTCCTTAAATAGCAATGGGAAATTTCTAACATCTCCAACTATTAGTTAAGTGTCCTTTGTTAATAAATGAAAGATACTAACATAATTTTTAAGATTTAATTAAAATAAACTAACATTTCTTAAAGGAATTCTGTGGCCAAGGTATACACAGGAGTACTGAAAGATAAAGTGGTGTATATTTCTAAGGGCATATGCCCTTAAGGAACATATAAACTAGTCTTGAAGATATACATGTATACATATGAAAAATATTGGGTAAAGCAATATGTAATTGATTTTATAAGAAAAATATCACTTAATGCACTAGATGAGCACAAGAAACAAAAGCAATAGATTAACTAAGTGGAAGACCAGAGAAATTTTCAGAGGAGGGAGTGTTTGACCTCCTCTGTGAAATACATTTATTTTTAAAGGACAGATGAGGAATATTTCAGATGGATGACACACCAGAAGCAAAAGTTTTCTCCCGGTCTAAAGAATGAAAGTCAACTTTAGATGCATGAGATGGACAAGTGGAAGATATGGATGGACAGGCAAGAGAAGCCCTCAGCTGTGAAAGCTACAGTGATTCTGGACTTTATTTTGAAGATAATAGGAAAGCAATGAAGGTTTTTAAGCACAGGAGTGACTCAATCGAAGGGGAACTTTAAAATGTGTGTTAGCCTTTTGTGCAAATAAATACTAAATCTGCTGGTACTATTGACATGTTTTCATTAAAAGGCCCTCTATACAGTGCTGGTAAGAGCAAATGTTAAAAAGAAGCTGTGATTCTCCCCAGCACTTTGGGAGGCCGAGGCGGGCGGATCATGAGGTCAGGAGATCGAGACCATGGTGAAACCCCGTCTCTACTAAAAATACAAAAAAATTAGCCGGGCGTGGTGGCGGGCACCTGTAGTCCCAGCTACTCGGAGAGGCTGAGGCAGGAGAATGGCGTGAACCCGGGAGGCGGAGCTTGCAGTGAGCCGAGATTGCGCCACTGCACTCCAGCCTGGGCGACAGAGCGAGACTCCGTCTCAAAAAAAAAAAAAAAAAAAAAAAAGAAGCTGTGATTCTCTCAAATTTATCAAGATGATGTCAATAATAATAACCTACTGAGGTTAGTAGAATACTACTAACCTCAGTATTCTACTAAATACTGAGTTGCCAGAAAACAGAACACAATGCAGAAACTGATCATAACATTCTTGGAAACCACAGAAAACTAATGAAGGTTCGTACTTACAAAATAAGACATGGGAAAGAGGAGTGTGTTCTAATGTTAAAATTCAGTATCTTGGATTCCCTGGTAAGACGGTCAAATAGGAACAGCTCCCGTCTGCAGCTCCCAGCAAGACTGACACAGAAGGCGGGTGATATCTGCATTTCCAACTGAGGTTCCCAATTCATCTCACTGGGACTGGTTAGACAGTGAGTGCAGCCCACGGAGGGCAAGCAGAAGCAAAGTGGGGCATCACCTCACCAAGGAAGTGCAAGGAGTTGGGGAACTCCCTCCCCTAGTCAAGGGAAGCCATGAGGGACTGTGCCATAAGCGACAGTGCTATCCAGCCCAGATACTCCACTTTTCCCAAGGTCTTCACAACTGGCAGACCAGGAGATTCCTTCGGGTGCCTACACCACCAGGGCCCTGGCTTTCAAGCACAAAATCGGGCAGCCATTTGGCAGACACTGAGCTAGCCGCAGTTTTTTTTCATACCCCAGTGGTGCCTGGAATGCCAGTGAGACAGAACTGTTTACTCCCCTGGAAAGGAGGCTGAAGCCAGGGAGCCAAGTGGTCTTGCTCAGTGGATCCCACCCCGACAAAGCCCAACAAGCTAAGATCCACTGGCTTGAAAGTCTTGCTGCCAGCACAGCAGTCTGAAGCCAACCTGGGAAGCTCGAGAGTGGTGCGGGGAGGGGCGTCCACCATTACTGAGGCTTCAGTAGGTGCTTTTCCCCTCACAGTATAAACAAGCTGTTGGGAACTTCAGACTGATTAAAGCCTACCAAAGTGCTGCAAAGCCCCTGTAGCCAGACTACCACTTTAGATTCTGGGCAGGGCATCTCTGAAAGAAAGTCAGCAGCTCTAGTCAGGGGCTTATAGAAAAAACTCCCATCTCCCTGGGACAGAGCACCTGGGAGAAGGGGTGGCTATGGGCGCAGCTTCAGCAGACTTAAACGTTCCTGCCTGCTGGCTCTGAAGAGAGCAGCAGATCTCCCAGCACAGCACTTGAGCTCTAGGGACAGACGACCTCCTCAAGTGGGTCCCTGACCCCCATGCCTCCTGATGGAGAGATACCTCCCAGCAGGGGTCGACAGACACCTCATACAAGAGAGCTCTGGCTGGCACTGACTGTTTGGAATGAAGCCTCCAGAGGAAGGAGCAGGCAGCAATCTCTGCTGTTCTGCAGACTGCTGATGATACCCAGGCAAACAGGATCTGGAGAGAACATCCAGCAAACTCCAGCAGACCTGCAGAAGAGGGTCCTGACTGTTAGAAGGAAAACCAACAAACAGAAAGCAATAGCATCAACATTAACAAAAAGAACGCCCATGCAAAAACCCCATCCAAAGGTCACCAACATCAAAGACCGAAGGTAGATAAATCCATGAAGATGAGGAAAAACAGGCACAAAAAGTTGAAAATTCCAAAAACAAGAATGCCTCTTCTTCTCCAAAGGATCACAACTCCTCATCAGCAAGGGAACAATGAAGAATGGAGAATGAATTTGACAAATTGACAGAAGTAGGCTTCAGAAGGTGGGTAATAACAAACTCCTCCAAGCTAAAGGAGTATGATCTAACCCAATGCAAGGAAGTTAAGAACCTTGATAAAAGGTTAGAGGAACTGCTAACTAGAATAAGCAGTTGAGAGAAGAACATAAATAACCTAATGGAGCTGAAAAACACAGCACGAGAACTTCGTGAAGCATACACAAGTATCAATAGCCGAATTGGTCAAGTGGAAGAAAGGATATCAGAGATTGAAGATCAACTTAATGAAATAAAGTATGAAGATAAGATTAGAGAAAAAAGAATGAAAAAAAAAAGCCTCCAAGAAATATGGGACTATGTGAAAAGACCAAACCTACATTTGACTGGTGTACCTGAAAGTGACAGGGAGAACAGAACCAAGTTGAAAAACATCCTTCAGGATATTATTCAGGAGAACTTCCCCAACCTAGCAAGACAGGCCAACATTCAAATTCAGGAAATACAGAGAACACCGTAATGATACTCCTCGAGAAGAGCAACCCAAAGACACATAATTGTCAGATTCACCAAGGTTGAAATGACGGAAAAAATGTTAAGAGCAGCCAAACAGAAACGTCAGGTTACCCACAAAGGGAAGCACATCAGACATACAGAGGATCTCTCTGCAGAAACCCTACAAGCCAGAAGAGAGTGGGGGCCAATATTCAACATTCTTAAGGAAAAGAATTTTCCACCCAGAATTTCATATCCAGCCAAACTAAGCTGCAAAAGCGAAGGAGGAATAAAATCCTTTATAGACAAGCAAATACTGAGAGATTTTGTCACCACCAGGCCTGCCTTACAAGAGCTTCTAAAGTAAACACTAAATATGGAAAGGAAAAACCGGTACCAACCACTGCAAAAACATAGCAAAATGTAAAGACCATCGACACTATGAAGAAACTGCATCAACGAATGGGCAAAACAACCAGCTAGCATCAAAATGACAGGATCAAATTCACACATAACAATATTAACCTTAAATGTAAATGGGCTAAATGACCCAATTAAAAGACACAGACCAGCAAATTGGATAAAGAGTCAAGACCCATCGTTGTGCTGTATTCAGGAGACCCATCTTATGTGCAAAGACACACATAGGCTCAAAATAAAGGAATGGAGGAAGATTTACCAAGCAAGTGGAAAGCAAACGAAAGCAGAGGTTGTAATTTTAGTCTCTGATAAAACAGACTTTAAACCAACAGAGATTAAAAAACACAAAAAAGGGCATTACATAATGGTAAAGGAATCAATGCAACAAGAAGAGATAACTATCCTAAATATATATGCACCCAACACAAGAGCACCCAGATTTGTAAAGCAAGTTCTTAGAGACCTACAAAGAGACTTAGACTCCTACACAATAATAGTGGGAGACTGTAATACCCCACTCTCAATATTAGACAGATCAACGAGACAGAAAATTCACAAGCATATTCAGGACTTGAACTCAGCTCAGGACCAAGCAGACCTAATGGACATCTACCAAACTCTCCACTCCACATCAATAGAATATACATTCTTCTCAGCACCACATCACACTTATCTAAAATTGACCACATAATTGGAAGTAAAACACTCCTCAGAAAATGCAAAAGAATGGAAATCATAACAAACAGTCTCTTAGACCACAGTGCAATGAAATTAGAACTCAGGAGTAAGAAACTTGCTCAAAATTGCACAACTACATGGAAATCAAACAACCTGCTCCTGAATGACTACTGGTTAAATAACAAAATTAAGGCAGAAATAAAGAAGTTCTTTGAAACCAATGAGAATGAAACACAATGTACCAGAATCTCTGGGACACAGCTAAAGCAGTGTTTAGAGGGAAATTTACAGCACTAAATGCCCACAAGAGAAAGTGGGAAAGATCTAAAATTGACACCCTAACTTCACAAATAAAAGAACAAAAGAAGCAAGAGAAACAAATTAAAAAGCTAGCAAACACTTTGGGAGGCCGAGGGGGTGGATCACAAGGTCAAGAGATCGAGACCATCCTGGCCAACATGGTGAAACTCCATCTCCACTAAAAATATAAAAATTGGCTGGGTGTGATGGCATGCACCTGTAGTCCCAGCTACTCAAGAGGCTGAGGCAGGACAATTGCTTAAACCCAGGAGACAGAGGTTGCAGTGAGCCCAGATCATGCCACTGCACTCCAGCCTGGCAACAGAGTAAGACACTGTCAAAAAAAAAAAAAAAACTACCAGAAGACAAGAAATAACTAAGATCAGAGCAGAACTGAAGGAGATAGAGATATGAAAAAGCCTTCAAAAAATCAATGAATCCAGTAGCTGGTTTTTTGAAAAGATTAACAACATAGATAGACCACTAGCCAGATTAATAAAGAAGAAAAGAGAGAAGAATCAAATAGACACAATAAAACATGATAAAGGGGATATCACCACTTATCCCATAGAAATACAAACTACCATCAGAAAATGCAAAAGAATAGAAATCATAACAAACAGTCTCTCAGACCACGGTGCAATGAAATTAGAACTCAGGAGTAAGAAACTCGCTCAAAATCGCACAACTACATGGAAACCGAACAACCTGCTCCTGAATGACTACTGGTTAAATAACAAAATTAAGGCAGAAATAAAGAAGTTCTTTGAAACCAACAAGAATGAAGATACAATGTACCAGAATCTCTAGGATTCTGGTACTATAATACTATAAATACCTCTACACACATAAACTAAAAATCTAGAGGAAATGGATAAATTCCTGGACACACACACCCTCCCAAGACTAAACCAGGAAGAAGTCAAATCCCTGAATAGACCAATAAAAAGTTCTGAAATTGAGGCAGTAATTAATAACCTACAAACCAAAAACAGCCTAGAACCAGATGGATTCACTGCTGAATTCTACCTGAGGTACAAAGAGGAGCTGGTACCATTCCTTCTAAAACTATTCCAAACAACAGAAAAAGAGGGACTCCTCCCTAACTCATATTATGGGGCCAGCATCATCCTGGTACCAAAATCTGGCAGAGACACACACACAAAAAAGAAAATTTCAGGTCAACATCCCTCATGAACATTGATGTGAAAATCCTCAATAAAATACTGGCAAACTGAATCCAGCAGCACATCAAAAGGCTTATCCAGCATGATCAAGTCAGCTTCATCCCTGGGATGCAAGGCTGGTTCAACATACACAAATCAATAAATGGAATCCATCACATAAACAGAACCAATGACAAAAACCACATGATTATCTCAATTGATGCAGAAAAGGCCTTCAATAAAATTCAACACCCCTTCATGCTAAAAACACTCAATAAACTGGGTATTGATGGAACATATCTCAAAGTAATAAGAGCTATTTATGACAAACCCACAGCCAATATTATACTGAATGGGCAAAAGCTGGAAGCATTCCCTTTGAAAACCGGCACAAGACAAGGATGCCCTCTCTCACTACTCCTATTCAGCATAGTATTGAAAGTTCTCACCAGGGCAATCAGGCAAGAGAAAGAAATAAAAGGTATTCAAATAGGAAGAGAGGAAGTCAAATTGTCTCTGTTTGTAGATGACATGATAGTATATTTAGAAAACCCCATTGTCTCAACCCAAAAACCCTTTGAGATGATAAGCAACTTCAGCAAATTCTCAAAATACAAAATCAATGTGCAAAAATCACAAGCATTCCTATAGACCAATAGTAGACAAACAGAGACCCAAATCATGAGTGAACTCCCATCCACAATTGCTACAAAGAGAATAAAATACCTAGGAATACAACTTATGAGGGATGTGAGGGACCTCTTCAAGGAGAACTACAAACCACTGCTCAAGGAAATAATAGAAGGCACAAACAAATGGAAAAAACATTCCATGCTCACAGATAGGAAGAATTAATATAGTGAAAATGGCCACACTGCCCAAAGTAATGTATAGATTCAATGCTATTCCCATCAAACTACCATTGACTTTCTTCAAAGAATTAGAAAAAACTACTTTAAATTTCATATGGAGCCAGAAAAGAGCCCGTATAGCCAAGACAATCCTAAGCAAAAAGAACAAAGCTGGAGGTATCACACTACCTGATTTCAAACTATACTACAAGGCTACAGTAACCAAAACAGCATGGTACTGGTACCAAAACAGAGAGATAGACCAATGGAACAGAACAGAGGCCTTAGAAATAACACCACACATCTACAACCATCTGATCTTTCACAAACCTGACAAAAATAAGCAATGGGGAAAGGATTCCCTACAAAATAAATGGTGTTGGGAAAACTGGCTAGCCATAGGCAGAGAACTAAAACTGTACCCCTTCCTTATACCTTATAGAAAAATTAACTCAGGATGGATTAAAGATTTAAACGTAAGACCTAAAACCATAAAAACCCTAGAAAAAAACCTAGGCAATACCATTTAGGACATAGGCATGGGCAAAGACTTCATGACTAAAACACCAAAAGCAATGGCAGCAAAAGCCACAATTAACAAATGGGATCTAATTAAAATAAAGAGCTTCTGCAAAGCAAAATAAACTATCATCAGAGTGAACAGGCAATCTACAGAATGGGAGAAAATTTTTGCAATCTATCCAGTGGGCTAATATCCAGAAGCTACAAGGAACTTAAACAATTTACAAGAAAAAAAACCCCATCAAAAAGTGGGCACAGGATATGAACAGACACTTTTGAAAAGAAGACATTTATGTGGCCAACAAACATATTTAAAAAGCTCATCACTGGTCATTAGAGAAATGCAAATCAAAATCACAATGAGATACCATCTCATGCCAGTTAGAATGGTGATCATTAAAAAGTCACAAAACAGCGGGCACCTGTAGTCCCAGCTACGCGGGAGGCTGAGGCAGGAGAATGGCGTGAACCCCAGGGGGTGGAGCCTGCAGTGAGCCGAGATCGCGCCACTGCACTCCAGCCTGGGTGAAAGAGCGAGACTCCATCTCAAAACAAACAAACAAACAAACAAACAAACAACAAAACAAAAAGTCACGAAACAACAGATGCTGGAGAGGATGTGGGGAAATAAGAATGCTTTTACATTGTTGGTGGGAGTGTAAATTAGTTCAACCATTGTGGAAAACAGTGTAGCGATTCCTCAAGGACCTAGAACTAGAAATACCATTTGACCCAGAAATCCCACTACTGGTTATATACCCAAAGGATTATAAATCATTCTACTCTAAAGACACATGCACACGTATGTTTACTGCAGCACTATTCACAATAGCAAAGACTTGGAACCAACCCAAATGCACATCAATGATAGACTGGATAAAGAAAATGTGGCACATATACACTATAGAATACTATGCAGCCATAAAAAAAGAACACGTGCATGTCCTTTGCAGGGACATGGATGAAGCTGGAAACGATCATTCTCAGCAAACTAACACAGGAACAGAAAACCAAACACTGCATGTTCTCACTCATAAGTGGGATTTGAACAATGAGAACATATGGGCACAGGGAGGGGAACATCACACACTGGGGCCTGTCGGGGGGTGGGGGTAAGGGGAGGGATAGCATTAGGAGAAATACCTAATGTAGATGATGGGTTGATGGGTGCAGCAAACCACTATGGCACATGTATACCTATGTAACAAACCTGCACGTTCTGCACATGTATCCCAAACTTAAAGTATAATAAAAATAAATTAAATTTTAAAAAAACTTAGCATCTTTAAAATCTAGACAAATTAATATGTATGGCCAGCAACACTTAAATCTATTAAATATCTATGACTCTTTTGGATCACAAATTTATAAAGATAGCAAATTAAAATAATAAATTAATTTTAGAAAAACTTGTTACTTCATTGTATACAACATCTGAAATAAAATAAATGGGAAAAGCCTAGATCAGACATTGTAATAGATATAATGCTATATGCTCAACACATCCCATTTTCTTTTATTCTAAGAATATGCTTTCCACTCCACTTGTTTGGGAAAAGCCTTCAACTAACTTATCACTAAAGGAATATGTGTAGAAGTGATACTCAACGCTTCCAGGTCTGGCTCCTAAAACTTCCATATTCTGTCTCTCTTTTCTTGCCTGGTGAACAGATACAAAGATATCCAGTGGAATGCTAGAAAGCCCTTGAAGATCAAAAAATAAAACACAATGAAAGCTACATGATGGAAGGCGATTAGAGTCCCTGAATGACTGTGAAAAAGAAATGCCTTCCTCTTACCTCCCAGTTACCCTCATTGAATTATGACATGAGCTAGAAATAAGAGCTACTGAGATTTGAGATTGTTTATTATAGCAGTTAGCCCACCCTAACTAATATGGGCTCCTAAAACTCCATGCATATTTAAAATCAAATGTTACACAATTTATTTTCTAATTCTCCTCAAAGCGTTTCATTAAAACTTTATGCTGTAAATATAATCAAATTAATTTTTAGTATACTAAAAAGTACAGTTGAAGAGAAATAGCTTAAGGGAATGAGATAGGGTCATTAATCATTACATTTTGAAAAAAAAGTGGCCTGATAGTGCATTAGGGATTTGGTTATTCTATCATGATTTCCCCACTGGGCATTGTCCAGTGAGAGCTAAACAGTTTTAAGTGGAGACAAAAGTAACCTGAACACCAATGACTGGACCAAATTTTCTTCAACTTTATGAGATTATAAAAAGACTTCTTTATCAGAGTTCTAGTGATGTAGATGTTCTCTTACACGGATTATCTTATTTGAAAATCCAAACTACAATGAACATTTCTTTGAGCATCATGTCAGTGCTTAAAAAGTTTTGGATGTTGGAGAATTTCAGATTTCAGATTTTCAGATTGGGTATCTCGGCCTGTACTTTCATAACAGTTTATTTTTATATTTTCCTGTATTTTCTTTGTTTCTTCTTCTAAGGTATGTGTATTGTAAGCTGGCATTTTCTCATTATCTATATATTTTATTTAATTACATTTTATAATTTCTATTTTATGTGGTATGTTTATGCTTATAGATTTCCCCTTTTGATGTTTTTTACTGTTCCAAGCTAAGTTCTTGTAACTGTTTATAAATCTTATATGAGATGATTCTAATTTCTAAATATATTTCTTCTGTAAGACATGTGTTCTATCATTAGTAAAGATTTTTAAAGTGAGTTTTCAAGAAGACCAGAATGATCCAGCAGAAACATAAGCATTGGAAAATGGGTAAAAATTGATGAATATAAATTCCTTAATTAATATCTGGTTATCCAAGCACTGAGGAATCCTTAATGTCTATTCCCAGATTATTTTTGTAAGATACACTGAATTATTTTATATCCTCTCTGGCCCATATCAAGATCAGATGTTCATACAACCTGGAAATAAATCATCCACCATCTGACTAGCTCTCACAGGCCCATAGTGGGCCCTTTGGTCTGAATCTTATAAAAATATTTTTCTTCAGAATGACCATTATACATATATTCACTTAATTAATGTTTAATGAAGGTCTACTATGCAGCAGACACTATTAATATATTAATGAAAAAAACAGACAAAAATTGTTACACTCTGAGAGTCTAGGGGAAAAACGGGGAACAAATAATAAACTAAATTGCTTATAATTAATTAATTACATAATATTCTAAACGGTAATACGTGCTATGGAAATAATACAATAGGAAAGAAAAATGTGAAGATTATAGAGAGATCAACTTTTAAAATAGGGTGTTTAGTAATGGTCTCACAAAGATTGGCATTAAAATCAAGACCTGAAGGAGGCAAAGAGGTAAGCTATGACGATATCTTACGGAAGAGGGTTTCTAGGCAGAGGGAATAGCAAATGCCTTGAGGTGGGAATGTTCTAGGCAAACCTGAGAAACATAAAGAAGCAGTGTGCCTGGAGAAGCAGTAAGTACGATTGGGGTTAGGAAGAGAGTAAGAGGAAATGAGGTTAAATTATGTGAATCTTATCAGTCACTCTAAGAAATTTAGGGTTTTCTTTAAGTGAAATGAAATGTCACAGAAGAACTTTAAACACATTAATGATATTATATGACATATTTAAAAGTCTTAATTCTGGCTGACATTTTAACAATTACTAAAGGAGTAAAGGGTAGAGCAGTTAGAAAGTTACTGCAATAATCCAGGTAAAAAATGATGATGGCTCAAACCAGGGTAAGAGTGGGTAGATATAGTGAGAAGTGGTGAGACTCTGGACTTACACTGAATTCAGGGTAGATAGGATTTACTGCCAGACTGGAATTGAGATATGAGAGAAAAAGGGGAATCAAGGAGAACTCAAAAGTTTTTTACCTGAATAACTTAAAGAACAAAATTGGAATTCACTGAGATGAAAAAACTAGAGGAAGAGATGGAGAAAGGAAGCAGTAATCATAGGGTAAGTCAGGGACATATTAACCTTGGGATGACTATTAAGATGTCCAAATAGAAATACTGATCTGGCAGTTGGAGTTAAATGATTGGGATTTAAAGGAAAGAAACACATAAGAAATATATATATGGAACTCATAAGTATGTAGATGTCACTTAAAGCTATAATATGGTTTGCCTGTGTTCCCAGCCAAATCTCATCTTGAATTGTAGTTTCCATAATCCCCATGTGTCCTGGGAGGCACCCAGTGGGAGGTGATTGAATCATGCAGGTGGTTACCACCATGCAGTCCTGAGGATAGTTAGTGAGTTCTCATGAGAGCTAATGGTTTTATAAGGGGCTTTTTCCCCTCTTCATTCATTCTTCTCCTTCCTGCCACCATGTGAAGGATATGTTTGCTTCTCCTGCCATGATTGTAAGTTTCCTAAGGCCTCCCCAGCCCTGCAGAACTGTGAGTCAATTAAACCTCTTTCTTTCATAAATTACCCAGTCTCAGGTATTTCTTCATAGCAGCATGAGAATGGATTAATACGAGCTATAAGACTAATTGAGATCACAAAGACTATGAGAATAGACAGGAAAATAAAAATAAGAGTTCTGGGAACTCCAACATTAAAAGCTCTGAAAGAGAAAAACATAACAAAGGACTGAGAACAATAAGCTAGTAGATTAGGTGCAACACCAAAAGACAGTGGTGTCATGAAAGTGTCAAATATTGCTCATAGGCCAAGTAAAATGAAGATTGATATTTGGCCTTTGGATTTAGCAATATGGGAGTAATTGGTTACCTTGGCCAGAAATATTTCAGTTGAATGACAAAGGCAGAAACCTGTTTGAAATGGTTGAAGATAAAATGAAAACAGAAAAATGAAATTAGAGACAGTAAAGTAGGAAAACTCTTTGGAATAATTTTGCCATAAAGGGAAGGAGAGAAGTACAATGGTAGATTGAGTGAAGGCAAAGTAGGATCAAATGAGGTTGTCTTTGTTTTTTTGTTTTAAAACGAAAGACACAACAGTACGTTTGTAAGATGGTGGGAGATAACCATTAGAGAGGGAAACCAGTGACTGGAGAAAAACAAGGGAAAATCATTGTAATGATGTTCTTGAGTGCATTCGAGAAATAGGATATAGTACACAAGTAAAATGTTGGCATTAATTGCAAATGTGAACTGTTTTTCAGGCATCCTAACAAGGCAGAAGGCAGAGTTTAGGCACACAAAGGCAGAAGGTCATTAAATGTGGTAGTACAAGCTTAAGAATGATGTCTTCTGGTTGCTTTTATTTTCTCAGTGGAATAGGAAGCAAAGTCATCCATTGGAAGTTATGATGAGATAGACATGTTTGAGGTTTCAGAAGAGAGGAAAAGGTATGAAATGGACATCTAGAAGTATGGAAATGTGTGTGGCATGGAGAAATATGATGGCTAGGAAGCATTAAAAGTCTACTTGAGTTTAGTGATGAATAATTTGAAGTGAGACCCAGAAGCCTAGGAAGCCATGCGGTATAGATAAGAAATAGAAGAGTTGTATTTAACCAGTCTTATGATTTAGCTGAGGAATAGAGGGTATGTACAAGGGAATTCTTACAGTGATTAATCATGAACTTTAAGATGGGGAAGAAAGGCAGTAAAACAGATAGTAGGTAGGTAAAGGTCAAAAGATTGTTGAGTAAAGTGTATTCAAGAATAAACTGGAAAGATAAGAGTTTGTAATAATAGAAGGATTCATGGAATTGAGATTTTGACAAGGTTGCAATTATTTTTATATTATGGCCTTGAATGAACATAGGTATGAGTGAGGAAGAATGGAAGACAATATCACTGAAGGAAAGGAGGTCAAGGAATCAAGTGGCTACAGTAGTAGCAAGGTCATCCACATGGACATTAAAATATTTAAGAATTATGGCAGAAGTAGTGTTGGATGAAATTAAAGTGATCCAGGCGCTAAAATACTCCATAAATGAAGTTATATTCAACAGGTAGTCTAAAGTAAATGAGTTGACGAAACTTTGTGCTGTTAAAGATACAGCATTCATCATAAGAAAAGAGAACTTATTTTTGCCTTTTACAGAGTACTAATGACCACACTAGAAAAATAAATAATTAAAAATTATTTCAAGAGGTGGAGCCAAGATGGCCGAATAGGAACAGCTCCGGTCTCCAGCTCCCAGCCCCAGCGACACAGAAGACGGGTGATTTCTGCATTTCTGCTTGAGGTACCGGTTTCATCTCACTAGGGAGTGCCTAACAGTGGGTACAGGACAGTCGGTGAAGCGCACTGTGCGCGAGCCGAAGCAGGGCGAGGCATTGCCTCACTCGGGAAGCGCAAGGGGTCAGGGAGTTCCCTTTCCTAGTCAAAGAAAGGGGAAACAGACGGCACCTGGAATATCGGATCAGTCCCGTCCTAATACTGCGCTTTTCCAATGGGCCTGGAAAATGGCACACTAGGAGATTGTGTCCCGCACCTGGCTCGGAGGGTCCTATGCCCACAGAGTCTTGCTGATTGCTAGCACAGCAGTCTGACATCAAGCTGCAAGGCGGCAACGAGGCTGGGGGAGGGGCGCCCGCCATTGCCCAGGCTTGCTTAGGTAAACAAAGCAGCCAGGAAGCTCGAACTGGGTGGAGCCCACCACAGCTCAAGGAGGCCTGCCTGCCTCTGTAGGCTCCACCTCTGGGGGCAGGGCACAGACAACCAAAAACTCAGCGAGAACCTCCACAGCCTTAAATGTCTCTGTCTGACTGACAGCTTTGAAGAGAGTAGTGGTTCTCCCAGCACGCAGCTGGAGATCTGAGAACGGACAGACTGCCTCCTAAAGTGGGTCCCTCACCCCTGAGCAGCCTAACTGGGAGGCACCCCCCCAGTAGGGACAGACTGACACCTCATTCAACCGGGTACTCCTCTGAGACAAAACTTTCAGAGGAACTATCAGACAGCTGAATTTGTGGTCTCACGAAAATCCGCTGTTCTGCAGCCACCGGTGCTGACACCCAGCCAAACAGGGTCTGGAGTGGACCTCTAGTAAACTCCAACAGACCTGCAGCTGAGGGTCTTGTCTGGTAGAAGGAAAATGAACAAACGGAAAGGACATCCACACCAAAAACCCATCTGTACATCACCATCATCGAAGACAAAAACTAGACAAAACCACAAAGATGGGGAAAAAACAGACCAAAAAAACTGGAAACTCTAAAAAACAGAGCACCTCTCCTCCTCCAAAGGAACGCAGTTCCTCACCAGCAACGGAACAAAGCTGGATGGAGGATGAATTTGATGAGTTGAGAGAAGAAGGCTTCAGATGATCAAACTACTCTGAGTTACGAGAGGAAATTCAAAACAATAGCAAAGAAGCTAAAAACTTTGAAAAAAAATTAGAAGAATGGATAACTAGAATAACCAATGGAGAGAAGGGCTTAAAGGAGATGATGGAGCTGAAAGCCAAGTTTCGAGAACTATGCGAAGAATGCAGAAGCCTCAGTAGCAGATGCGCTCAACTGGAAGAAAGGGTATCGCTGATAGAAGATGAAATGAATGAAATGAGGAGAGAAGGGAAGTTTAGAGAAAAAAGAATAAAAAGAAATGAACAAAGCCTCCAAGAAATTTGGGACTATGTGAAAAGACCAAACCTACGTCTGATTGGTGTACCTGAAAATGATGGGGAGAATGGAACCAAGTTGGAAAACACTCTGCAAGATATTATCCAGGAGAACTTCCCCAATCTAGCAAGGCAGGCCAGCATTCAGATTCAGGAAATACAGAGAACGCCACAAAGATACTCCTCGAGAAGGGCAACTCCAAGACACATAATTGTCAGATTCACCAAAGTGGAAATGAAGGAAAAAATGTTAAGGGCAGCCAGAGAGAAAGGTCGGGTTACCCACAAAGGGAAGCCCATCAGACTAACAGCTGATCTCTCAGCAGAAACTCTACAAGCCAGAAGAGAGTGGGGGCCGATATTCAACATTCTTAAAGAAAAGAATTTTCAACCCAGAATTTCCTATCCCGCCAAACTAAGCTTCATAAGTGAAGGAGAAATAAAATACTTTACAGACAAGCAAACGCTGAGTGATTTTGTCACCACCAGGCCTGCCCTAAAAGAGCTCCTGAAGGAAGCACTAAACATGGAAAGGAACAACCGGTACCAGCCCCTGCAAAAACATGCCAAATTGTAAAGACCATCGAGGCTAGGAAGAAACTATAGCAACTAACGAGCAAAATAACCAACTAACATCATAATGACAGGATCAGATTCACACATAACAATATTCACGTTAAATGTAAATGGGCTAAATGCTCCAATCAAAAGACACAGACTGGCAAACTGGATAAGGAGTCAGGACCCATCAGTGTGCTGTATTCAGGAAACCCATCTCACATGCAGAGACACACATAGACTCAAAATAAAGGGATGGAGGAAGATCTATCAAGCAACTGGAAAACAAAAAAAGGCAGGGGTTGCAATCCTAGTCTCTGATAAAATAGACTTTAAACCAACAAAGATCAAAAGAGACAAAGAAGGCCATTACATAATGGTAAAGGGATCAATTCAACAAGAAGAGCTAACTATCCTAAATATATATGCACCCAACACAGGAGCACCCAGATTCATAAAGCAAGTCCTCAGTGACCTACAAAGGGACTTAAACTCCCACACAATAATAATGGGAGATTTTAACACCCCACTGTCAGCATTAGACAGATCAACGAGACAGAAAGTTAACAAGGATATCCAGGAATTGAACTCAGCTCTACATAAAGTGGACCTAATAGACATCTACAGAACTCTCCACCCCAAATCAACAGAATATACATTTTTTTCAGCACCACACCACACCTATTCCAAAATTGACCACATAGTTGGAAGTAAAGCTCTTCTCAGCAAATGTAAAAGAACAGAGATTATAACAAACTGTCTCTCAGACCACAGTGCAATCAAACTACAACTCAGGATTAAGGAACTCAGTCAAAACCGCTCAACTACATGGAAACTGAACAACCTGCTCCTGAATGACTATTGGGTACATAATGAAATGAAGGCAGAAATAAAGATGTTCTTTGAAACCAACGAGAACAAAGACACAACATACCAGAATCTCTGGGACACGTTCAAAGCAGTGTGTAGAGGGAAATTTATAGCACTAAATGCCCACAAGAGAAAGCAGGAAAGATCCAAAATTGACACCCTAACATCACAATTAAAAGAACTAGAAAAGCAAGAGCAAACACATTCAAAAGCTAGCAGAAGGCTAGAAATAACTAAAATCAGAGCAGAACTGAAAGAAATAGAGACACAAAAAACCCTTCAAAAAATCAGTGAATCCAGGAGCTGGTTTTTTGAAAAGATCAACAAAATTGATGGACCACTAGCAAGACTAATAAAGAAGAAAAGAGAGAAGAATCAAATAGATGCAATAAAAAACGAAAAAGGGGATATCACCACCGATCCCACAGAAATACAATCTACCATCAGAGAATCCTACAAACACCTCTATGCAAATAAACTAGAAAATCTAGAAGAAATGGATAAATTCCTCGACAAATACACCCTCCCAAGACTAAACCAGGAAGAAGTTGAATCTCTGAATAGACCAATAACAGGTTCTGAAATTGTGGCAATAATCAATAGCTTACCAACCAAAAAGAGTCCAGGACCTGATGGATTCACAGCTGAATTCTACCAGAGGTACAAGGAAGAACTGGTACCATTCCTTCTGAAACTATTCCAATCGATAGAAAAAGAGGGAATCCTCCCTAACACATTTTACGAAGCCAGCATCGTCCTGATACCAAAACCTGGCAGAGACATAACCAAAAAAGAGAATTTCAGACCAATATCCTTGATGAACATTGATGCAAAAATCCTCAATAAAATACTGGCAAACCGAATCCAGCAGCACATCAAAAAGCTTATCCACCATGATCAAGTGGGCTTCATCCCTGGGATGCAAGGCTGGTTCAACATACGCAAATCAATAAATGTAATCCAGCATATAAACAGAACCAAAGACAAAAACCACATGATTATCTCAATAGATGCAGAAAAGGCCTTTGACAAAATTCAACAACCCTTCATGCTAAAAACTCTCAATAAATTAGGTATTGATGGGACGTATCTCAAAATAATAAGAGCTATCTACAACAAACCCACAGCCAATATCATACTGAATGGGCAAAAACTGGAAGCATTCCCTCTGAAAACTGGCACAAGACAGGGATGCCCTCTCTCACCGCTCCTATTCAACATAGTGCTGGAAGTTCTGGCCAGAGCAATCAGGCAGGAGAAGGAAATAAAGGGTATTCAATTAGGAAAAGAGGAAGTCAAATTGTCCCTGTTTGCAGATGACATGATTGTATATCTAGAAAACCCCATTGTCTCAGCCCAAAATCTCCTTAAGCTGATTAGCAACTTCAGCAAAGTCTCAGGATACAAAATTAATGTACAAAAATCACAAGCATTCTTGTACACCAATAACAGACAAACAGAGAGCCAAATCATGAGTGAACTCCCATTCACAATTGCTTCAAAGAGAATCAAATACCTAGGAATCCAACTTACAAGGGATGTGAAGGACCTCTTCAAGGAGAACTACAAACCACTGCTCAATGAAATAAAAGAGGATACAAACAAATGGAAGAACATTCCATGCTCATGGGTTGGAAGAATCAATATCGTGAAAATGGCCATACTGCCCAAGGTAATTTATAGATTCAATGCCATCCCCATCAAGCTACCAATGACTTTCTTCACAGAATTGGAAAAAACTACTTTAAAGTTCATATGGAACCAAAAAAGAGCCCGCATCGCCAAGTCAATCCTAAGCCAAAAGAACAAAGCTGGAGGCATCACGCTACCTGACTTTAAACTATACTACAAGGCTACAGTAACCAAAACAGCATGGTACTGGTACAACAACAGAAACATAGATCAATGGAACAGAACAGAGCCCTCAGAAATGATTCCGCATAGCTACAACTATCTGATCTTTGACAAACCTGACAAAAACAAGAAATGGGGAAAGGATTCCCTATTTAATAAATGGTGCTGGGAAAACTGGCTAGCCATATGTAGAAAGCTGCAACTGGATCCCTTCCTTACACCTTATACAAAAATTAATTCAAAATGGATTAAAGACTTAAATGTTAGACCTAAAACCATTAAAATCCTACAAGAAAACCTAGGCAATACCATTCAGGACATAGGCGTGGGCAAGGACTTCATGTCTAAAACACCAAAAGCAATGGCAACAAAAGCCAAGATCGACAAATGGGATCTCATTAAACTAAAGAGCTTCTGCACAGCAAAAGAAAATATCATCAGAGTGAACAGGCAATCTACACAATGGGAGAAAATTTTTGCAACCTACTCATCTGACAAAGGGCTAATATCCAGAATCTACAATGAACTCAAACAAATTTACAAGAAAAAAACAAACAAGCCCATCAAAAAGTGGGCAGAGGACATGAACAGACACTTCTCAAAAGAAGACATTTATGCAGCCAAAAAACACATGAAGAAATGCTCCTCATCACTGGCCATCAGAGAAATGCAAATCAAAACCACAGTGAGATACCATCTCACACCAGTTAGAATGGCCATCATTAAAAAATCAGGAAACAACAGGTGCTGGAGAGGATGTGGAGAAATAGGAACACTTTTACACTGTTGGTGGGACTGTAAACTAGTTCAACCATTGTGGAAGTCAGTGTGGCGATTCCTCAGGGATCTAGAACTAGAAATACCATTTGACCCAGCCATCCCATTACTGGGTATATACCCAAAGGACTATAAATCATGCTGCTATAAAGACACATGCACACGTATGTTTATTGCGGCACTATTCACAATAGCAAAGAGTTGGAACCAACCCAAATATCCAACAACGATAGACTGGATTAAGAAAATGTGGCACATATACACCATGGAATACTATGCAGCCATAAAAAATGATGAGTTCGTGTCCTTTGTAGGGACATGGATGAAACTGGAAAACATCATTCTCAGTAAACTATCGCAAGGACAAAAAACCAAACACCACATGTTCTCACTCATAGGTGGGAATTGGACAATGAGAACTCATGGACACAGGAAGGGGAACATCACGCTCCGGGGACTGTTGTGGGGTGGGGGGAGGGGGGAGGGACAGCATTAGGAGATACACCTAATGCTAAATGACGAGTTAATGGGTGCAGGAAATCAACATGGCACATGGATACATATGTAACAAACCTGCACATTGTGCACATGTACCCTAAAACCCTAAAGTATAATAAAAAAAAAATAAAAATAAAAATAAAAAAATTATTTCAATCATTAATATTAAAAGGGAATCTCTTGAGTGGTGAGTAATTTTTCCTGACATCCTTTCTCTGAAAGAAGAGTCAACTGACATAATTTATTTAGATTTACTTTAAAAGTGTTTGACCTTAAAAAATACCTATCACAGAACACATAAGAACGGAGTAATTGAGAAATCAATACAATGCTCTATTAAGTTGAAAAAGTGACTACTTTTAAAAACAAAGTACTGGAAGTCCTAGATAGAGCAATCAGGCAAGAGAAAGAAATAAAAGCCGTCCAAATAGGAAAAAAAGAAATTCAACTATGTCTTTTTAATGATAATATGATTCTATACCTAGAAAACTCCCAAGACTCCACCAAAAGGCTACTGAAACTGATAAACAACTTCAGTAAAGTTTCAGAATACGAAATCAGTGTAGAAAAATCAGTAACATTCCTATATACCAATAATGTTCAAGCTGAGAGTCAAATCAAGAACACAATCCCATTTACAATAGCCACAAAAAAAAATACCTAGGAATAGATCTACCCAAAGAGGAGAAAGATCTCTACAAGGAGAATGACAAAAAAAAATGTTGAGAGAAACCACAGATGACACAAACAAATGGAAATGTGTGACATGCTCATGGATTATTGGAAGAACCACAATCATTAAAATACCCATAGTACCAAAAGCAATCTATGGATTCAGTGCTATTCACATCAGACTACCAACTTTATTTTTCACAGAACTGGAAAAAAAATTCTAAAATTAATATGGAACCAAAAAGGAGCCCAAATACTCAAAGCAATCCTAAGAAAAAAGAACAGTGCTGGAGGTATTATATTACCCAACTTCAAACCATGCTATAAGGCTACAGTACTCAAAACAGCATGGTTTTGGTGACATACAGACACACACACACACACACACACACACACACACACACATACACACACACAGCAGTGGAACAGACTGGAGAACCCAGAGATAAAGCTACACACAATACAGCCATCTGATACTCAACCAAGTCAACAAAAATAAGCAATAGGGAAAGGAATCCCTATTCAATAAATGGTGCTGGAATAGCTGTCTAGCTATATGCAGAATAATGAAATTGGACACTTACCTTTTACCATATACAAAAAAAATTAACTCAAGATGGATTAAAGATTTAAATGAAAGATTACAAACTATAAGAATCCTAGAAGAAACATAGGAGACACCATTCTGGACATTGGCCTTAGGAAAGAAGTTATGACTAAGTCCTCAAAAGCAATAGCAACAAAAGCAAAAATTGACAAGTGGGACCAAATTAAAGATCTTCTACACAGCAAAAGAAACTATCAACAGAGTAAACAACCTACAGAATGGGAGAAAATATTCACAAACTTTGCATCTGGCAGAGGTCTAATATCCAGAATCTGTAAGTTTCTTAATTCAACAAGCAAAAACAAATAATCCCATTAAAGAATGGGCAAAAGACATAACAGACACTTTTCAAAAGACATACATGCAGCCAACAAACATGAAAAATGTTTAACATTACTAATCATCAGAGAAAAGCAAATCAAAACCACAATGAGATACCATCTCACACTAGAAAGGCTATTATTAAAAACTCAAAAACACCAGACACTGAGGAGGCTGTGGAGAGAAAGGAGAACTTATGCACTGGTGTGGGAATGTAAATTAGTTCAACCACTGTGGAATACAGTTTGGAGATTTCCCAAAGAACCTAAAACAGAACTACCACTCAGCCCAGTAATTCCATTACCAGATATATACCCAAAGGAAAATAAATTATTCTACCAAAAAGATACATGCACATGTATGTTCGTTGCAGCAGTATTCAAAATAATGAAGACATGGAATCAACCTAGATGCCCATCAATGATGGACTGGATAAAGAAAACGTGGTACATATATATGTGGAATACTATGCAGCCATGAAAACAACAAGACCATGTTCTTCACAGCAATATGGATGCAGCTGGAGGCCATAATCCTTTTTTCTTTTAAAAAATGGAACACAAGGACTTAGCCATAATCCTAAGCACATAAATGCAGGAACAGAAAACCAAATACCACATGCTCTCTCTTATAAGTGGGAGCTAAACTTTAGGTACTTTTGGACATAAAGATGGCAAGAATAGACACTGGAGACGACTAGATGGGGGAGGTAGGGAGGAGGGTAAGGGTTGAAAAATTGTTGCATACTATGCTCACTACCTAAGTGACAAAATCATGCATATCTCAGCATCATGCAATATACCCATGTAACAAATCTGCACATGTACTCCCTGAATCTAGAATAAAAGCTGAAATTATTAAATAGGTAAATAAAGTACTGTTTTACAAATGTGGGAGCAGGAGGAATTACAGGGAAGGAAATGATTACACTATTTCCCTGAGTATTTTAACTATTGTAAGTCAACAGGGGAATTCGCGGGTTTTAGAAAATTGCTCCAATCATTCTGAACATTGATTAGTCTTATTCAATTTCAAGAAGACTATTAAAAAATAACAAGAACAATAAAAAAGAAATAACATATTTCTCGGGGAAACCATTTGGCTATATGATGGCACTGTGATTCAGTAGTAAACCGTAAGTATTCTAAGTAACATTTTAAATTATAATCTTTAAAAAGATAAAGGGATAAAGCACCACAAAAATTAAGTAAATGCCTGTGTTTAATCCTTGTCTTCCTCAAAAAAATAAAACCACAAAATTCGTATGGGCAACCTGGTTTTTCAAAACTAAAAATAAATGAAAACTAGAGCAGCTTTTCAAGAAAGAGGTTTTATCAGGACTGGACATTTACTATGTTAAGTTTTAGGGAAATAAAAATGAGTAAAAGACATAATCCTGCCTTCAAGTCATCGATAAACAAGAGAGAAATCATGTATGTAAGCAAAATATACATTTATAATACACATTTATTTACAAAATTCTAGGGGACCAAAAAGGAGGTGGTGACGAAATCTTTCTGTGAGAGTCAGAGTAAAGTCACAGGTGATACTTAAACTGCCCCCTGAGTTAATGGGTGCAGCACACCAACATGGCACATGTATACATATGTAACAAACCTGCACATTGTGCACATGTACCCTAAAACTTAAAGTATAATAATAATAAAATTAAAAATAAATAAATAAATAATAAATAAAAAAATAAACTGCCCCCTGAGGATTGAGTTGGAGTTCAGGTTGAAGGTCTCTGTCTATGTGTTGGGGGAGGGTAGTATTGAGAATGGAAAAGCCCATACAGAGAGAAAAAAATCAGCAGACTCTAAAAGAATGAAAATGCATGGAACATTTAGTTACTTGTGAGGAAAGAGATGTAGTTTATGAGGAGAGACAATGGATGATGAATTTGTAAATGAAATTGGAAAAGCACCCTTGTAAATAATTTATTTTTAAGGCTTTAGACCTCATCCTATAAAGTAGTTACTTGCCAAAGCATATTCCATAGACTACTAGTTCTGTGGCATGTTGAAAGATTATCACAAGAAAAAGGAGGCATCTCTGATCAAACAGAGTTAAACAAAATTTAAAGGATGTATTTACTCTCGGACTTCTCTGCACCTCTTAATATACTAATACACACTGAAAATCTCTAAAAGCTAACAGAATATGCAGTTTTCTAAACTAATTTTACAATAGAATCTTTTTTAAAGGAGAAAATCAGAGAACTAATGTTCTGTAGGAATGTATTCTGGAAAATGCTACTGGAGTAATGGGGAAATCACTGCAACTTAATTAAATTGGCTTCCCACCACATGATATCATTTATTTATTCTTCCATCTAATAAACTTTTATTTAGTACTTCTACGTGCTAAGCCTAATAGTGCATAAAAGTACACGAGCCTTATAAATTCAAATTGTTTATGTGAATAAAAATAATATTAGTTTCCTACTGAGTTAATGTGACCAAAACAAAATGAACTTGGATTCTGACTATACAGGATTCAAGTTCATCACAGTGCAGCAGTAGTGGTTAGGCATGGACACTTGGTAGCCAAACTGCCTGGGTTTAAATCCTAGCTATTCCACTTACTAGCTATATGACCTTGGGCAAATTACTTAACCTCTCTGTGCCAATATTAAGTGGGAATTGTGACAGTCCCTAACTCAGTTGTTCTGATGATTAAATTGAATGAGTTAATATTTATAAAGTCCTTAGAAAAGTGCTTGGCATACAGTAGGCATAATGTGTATTTCTGTTAAATAAATCAAATAAATATGCTGGGGTCACAGGGAGTGTTTTCTTTCCTTTCTTAAACTAGTTTATTGCACACTTACTCTGGGAAATTTTTGTAATAAATCAGTAGCCTGTTTAGATATAGGTGAAAATGAGATAACACAAGGCCATTTGGGTTCTTCCCTTAAGTAGGAAGCTTTATTGAAACATCAATCTTTACCCTAGATAGTGAGCCACAGTCTCCTAGCTCTCACTATTTTCTCCATACACCTGATTGAAAAAGTCAGGATATAAAAATGTAACACCAGGATGCAGAAATAAAGTTTATTTCTAGTTTTTTCTTTATACTTCTTACTAGTTTTCATATTTTCCATGATGGCATATCCAAGTTCTTTATTAAGAAAAAAGTTATTTAAAAAATCAGCTCTCAAACTAGGGTTAAAAACAAAGATAAATATAATATAGGAATTTTCTCCTTCCCAGTCCTAAAATAGTTGCCAGAGATAATTGGGAGGTCAAGGTAGGATTCAGCATTATATTTCAAGTTTGAATAGTTGTGAATTTAGCAAAGAAATTCCCAAACTCTTAACATACTATAAAATTCATAAACATTAATATATTTTAAAGAAAAACAATATGATTCACATCAAAATCACAGCTGTTTGAAAATTCAGGTCACTGTACCCTCCTTAAAGAATTTTTAAAATGGAGTTCAGAGTTACCTTAAAATTAAAATGATAAGAAAGAACTCACATTTTGAGGATTAAAAATAAAGTCTTCTTATAGACATTTTATAATAATAATGTCTAAAACGTTCTTTTTTCACTTCTAGATTGAATAAAGCATCTTCCTTATTTCAGTAAATGTTAGATGGATCCTTCTGATTGCTTAGGCCAAAAACCTTGGAGTCATTTCTCTCACATCCCACATCCAATTGCTCAGTACATCCTGCTTTCTACTTCTCAATATATAGACAGAATCTGGCCAGTTACCATCTCCACCCACAACTGCCATGGTCTAAGTCATCATTCTAACTGGTCTCCCTGCTATCATCATTCCCTTCAGTCTATCCTCAAAATAGCATCCAAAGAAGTGATCCTTTTATTAAAACATAAATCAGGTTGTGTCACTCCTCTGCCTAAAACCCTCAGTGGTTTTCCATCTCACTTGAAGTAAAAGCTGAAGTCCTTGCCAAGCCATCCATGATCTTGTCCACCTTACCCCTCTGATATCGCTCCCCTTCCCTTGTTCCATTTCAGTCTCCCTGGTATCCTTACTGTCAATATTTCTAAAACAAGCAGCCAGACCTTTACAGTTGCTGTTCTTTCTGCCTGGAATGCTCTTCCTGCAGGTGTCCTCTTAGCTCACTCCTTTACCTTCTTCTGTACTTTGCCCAAATGTCACCTTATCATAAGGTTTTCCTTGACAACTTCTTTTAAAATTGCAAACCACCCCACTCACATTTCCTAGTGCCTCTTCCAGATTTTTTTCTACATAGCAATTAAAACCATCTAACATCCCATGTTTCATATTTATCTCATTGTGTCTCCTCAATAGAATGAAATTCATGAGCACAAGATTTTTCTCTGTTTTATTCTCTGATATATTCCCACAACCTAGAACAGTGCTTAACACAGAGTAGCTGCTCAGTAAATATTTAGTGGATGTTAAATAAAAGTGGAGGTGTTGGGAAAGCTATTGGATATATATTCCTGGAGTGTAGAGAAAGGTCTCGGCTGGAGATATAATTGTATTAGTCATCAGTAAAAATGGCATTAAAATTAAAAATGCTGGATTCAGTAAAAAAGAAACTTTTTTTTTTTTTTTTTTTTTGAGACAGAGTCTCCCTCTGTCACCCAGGCTGGAGTGCAATGGCGTGATCTCGGCTCACTGTAATCTCCGTCTCCTGGGTTCATGCCATTCTCCTGCCTCAGCCTCCTGAGTAGCTGCGACTACAGGCGTCCGCCACCACACCCGGCTAATTTTTTGTATTTTTTAGTAGAAACAGGGTTTCACCGTGTTAGCCAGGATGGTCTCAATCTCCTGACCTCGTGATCTGCCCACCTCAGCCTCCCAACGTGCTGGGATTACTGGCATGAGCCACCGTGCCTGGCCAAAAAGAAACTTTTAAGAGAACTCATTTTTAAAATATTCGTTGGAAAAGCATAAAGACAAAAAGAATGCACTTTGTTGGAAACACATAGTGATAAAAATCATGTACTTTTTGCAAATTTCAAATTAGCAAAATTTACAAAACTGAAGGCTATTTAAAAGATATACAATATGCAACTAATTGCAAAAGACTGAATCAGTAATTTTTCATTGCTTTCTAATTGAATTTTGCTTTATTTCATGTTCAAGGTTATCTTCTCTTCTCAGTAAATGAAGCAAATTGTATGTTTTTTCATCCTTCTGTTTACCATCAGATCTTAGACCACCATGAAACACAAATAAGGAACTGAGATGCGTGCAATATATTGTTTCTAAAGAATTCCCCTCTCTATTCTTCATCTTCTGTGACCATTTAATTGTGCTGGTGACTGGCAAGACATGTGGGAATGGAAAGTAATATACTTGGAAGTAAATGGAGATTAAAATTCTCTTCTCAACAATTTGAAACTTATTCTGAAGCTTATTCAAAAAAATAAATGAAAAGCCCAAGGTCAGGCAACACTTTACTGAGAATCAGCCATTAGAATGCAGAACAGTGCCCTCAAAGACTGCCGTCTGCATTTTGTAGGAACAGATGCAAAAAAAAAATGGGGAAAATATTGTAAAATAACCACCATTATTGCTCGGTAATTTGTGTTAATTGTATGAATGAAGTTGTCGACCCACTGTACTTATTAAATGACATCACTCATCTGTCCCTGCAATTTGTTTCAACATGATGAAAACACAGTTGGGCTGAAAGATGCCTAGCTTCAGAGTAGTCTAAAAGCTTTTCAAATACCTTTAATTCATATTCACAGCCACCATTTTTGAAAATGTAATATTTCATCACCTGCTATATCAAATTTCTAAAATCTGCATTATATATTTCAAGGATGTTTAAATCAAAGTTAAAGTATCAAAAAGCCTACATAATTTATCAAGTAATATGTATTTAAGATGCTGACACAGCAGATAACAGGCAACCAACAGGCCAATATTAGCCACATGAAAGCTGCAAATAACTGCACATTTAAAGTTATGAAGATGAAGAAGCTGAGAAAGAATTTAAAAGGAAAGAGATAAGCGAAATCAAATGAGGCAAAGAAAATAGTTTAAAGGCAAGAAAGTTGAAAATATACAAACAATCTGAAGAGTAAGTGAAATAGAAAATCAGGCAAATGAAATGGATTCAGAATCTGACTAAGCTAAAAAAATGGTATTAATCAACCATCACATCAGACCCACACTTTTTAAAATGGAAATTATTATAACTGGGGTGAGAATAAGGAAGCAAGAGAATTCCAGAAATATGGTGGAAATTAATATTAAATAGGGCACCATTGTGATTTTTTTTAGTTTCCTTTCTAATAAAATCGCTAGAGCCATCTTTACTCCATCACACCTTCCTTGCACTCATCATTGCGTCCATCATTATTAACCACAAATCTCACCTTCACCACCACAACAACAATTTTCCTGGAAGAGATTTTTACAGAGTATGTAAGTCAAGAAAATGATAGAATTTGAGCCCCTTCAAGGCAAACCATTATAAGTCATATTGAACACTTTTTGAACACCAGTACCATAGAATCATAGACTCACAAGGTCAGAAAACTCTAAAGGTCCTCTAGTCTAATAATTCATTCTCAAAGTCCATCTATAATATTCCTGACAAACAGCTAGATTATTTTTTTTTTTTTTTTTTTTTTTTTTTTTGAGACGTAGTCTCGCTCTGTCGCCCAGGCTGGATGCAGTGGCACGATCTCGGCTCACTGCAAGCCCCGCCTCCCGGGTTCACGCCATTCTCCTGCCTCAGCCTCTCCGAGTAGCTGGGACTACAGGCGCCCGCCACCACGCCCGGCTAATTTTTTCTATTTTTAGTAGAGACGGGGTTTCACCGTGGTCTCGATCTCCTGACCTCGTGATCCGCCCGCCTCGGCCTCCCAAAGTGCTGGGATTACAAGCGTGAGCCACCGCGCCCGGCCAGCTAGATTATTTTTACAAAAACATGTTGATTGATAAAAGAACACTGCCTCCTACAAAATGGTCCATTTCACCTTCAAATACCCTTTCAACCTGTTATTTATTCAATTTTTATTCCACTCAAATTAAACATTTTGGCCAGGACATCTATTAATAAGAAAACATGAAAACACCAAAGCAACTGGCCCTACCCCACAGAGGATCTCATTTTGTTAATCTGATTGGAGCATCCCTGAGAATGTGCTTTTAAAGCTCCCCAAGTGATTCTAATATGCAGCCAGGATTGAAGAACCTGCACCCAACTAAGTTCAGTCCATACAAGGTAGATTTACTGCAAGAAAATGTCAAAAGGTCCTTCTCCCTAAAATTTCCATCCATGAGTCTCACTTTGACCTCTTGATGATTATACAGTAGAATAAAACAACATTATGACATAGAAAGAGCACAGCATTTGAATTCAGAGAAACCCAGCCCAACCACTTCCTAAGTGACTGGCTTCAGCCCAGCTGTCCAGCTGTCCTAAGTCTTAGTTTCCATATATGTAAGAAGAGGATAACAGTAACTAATGGAGAGTTGAAGGAGTTAATATATTGCACATGGCCAGCACAGTGCTATCATGTCTTCTTGAGCCTTCTCTAGGTAAATGTGGTGAGCAGACCCTAGGGTGGGCCCATGATTCCCACCCCTTGGTGTTCATACCCTGTATAATCCCCTCCCATTGAACTTACATGAGGCCTTTGACTTGCGTCTAATCAAAAGAATATGGAAAAGATTAAAGGATTTTGCAGAGGTAATTAAGGTCCCAAATCAGTTGATTTCAAGTTAATCATAAGGAAGCTTGTCCTGGGTGGGCCCTTAAAAGAGTGACTAGGCACTCCCTGAAGTCAGAGACTCTAATCAAGAGAGACTGTCCTGTGGGCTAGAGAAGTAAGGGGTCATGTTACAGAAGCTCATGTGGCAAGTAACTAAATGGCCTCTAAGCACTGCAAGTGGCCTCTAGGACCTGAGGGCAGCCTCCAGACAACAGCTTCAAAAAATCAGGGCTCTCCACCATATAGCTTCAAAGAAATGGATTGTGCCATCGACTGGTAATTTGGTTTACAGCAGTAGAAAACTAATACTGTTAAGCACCAATGATTTTAGTTTGAATATTTTGAGTCCTTTCCTCTTGAAAATAACTTTTATTTTCCTAGTCACTACCTAAAACACCTCCACTTGAGCTAAATTTTCTTTAACATGTGGCTTGCAAAAGCAGACGCAACCATCACAGCAAAAATGTATTCAGGTAGGAAGCATCAATGGATTTTAAATCTGGGGTGGTGGTAGTGGTGGAAATGATATTTACATTATATTTGATTTTGTTTTTTACCCTAAAGTACAGATCCTATATGGTGTTAACTTCACATTTAGGGAAAAGAAAAAAAGACTCCCTTGTTATCAAATTGTTTTGCTAATGATCCTCTCTTTAACCATCTGGAATGCAACCCATTCAAACTGAAGCACGTGTTAACTCCAAAGCTTGCAAAATATATTTTGAAGAGTTTCACAAAACATAGGCTATTGTTATTTATCTTAACCTATTATAGTTTGTATTACTCACTTGACCCCACTAGCCTTATGCTAACTTGGCATATTTATATGTTCACGCATGCATGCGTGTGTGTGTGTGTGTGTGTGTGTGTGTGTGTGTGTGCAGAATCTCCTGCCAATCAGAAAAACCTAAGAACCTTAATTTTCCTCTTTCCATATTCGCACAGGCAAGTATTTAAAAGTTTTTCTAAGTAATTAGTACCCAAACACATCATGAAGACTCATTCTTCCACCCTTGCTCACTGATGGTTTTATGTCAGATCACATGCATTATCTATCTTTAATTTCTGAAAGGAGCCTTTCTATTAATGTCCTTTGTAAGGTGTCATGCAGAGGAGATTAATCGCAGTCCTTATTTGATAGACAGTACCTAACAGTCAGCCATTCCTTCCCTCTCCCCTCTATAGGTAGTCCCTGATTCCCAATGTAGAGGCTAACACTGCATGGGTAGTTTTCCCCTCTTATTGAGGATATGATCACATGACCCTGAAAGTACCTGACAAAGACAATTAACATGCTAAGAATGACAGAATGAAAACATAAAAGAGCTCAAGTTCTTGATGACACTGCTCAAGCAATGACTTAACCTGACCTTCAACCATCCTACTGCCAGATTTCTTCGAACATGAGAAAATACTTTGTCTAAGCCCTTTTTGGGTATCCAGCTACTTGTAGCCACAAACATCCTAAATGATACAACTGCCTATCTGTAACAATTTTTAAAACTCCCTGAACCTCAGTTTTTCCAGCAAAGAGAGGAGAATATAATAGTGTCTATTTCTTAAAAATGTTGTGGAAATGCAGTGGTACAATGAAGATAAATGGTGCTCAGCATGTAGTAAAAATGATAAATTATTAATATAAAATAATATTAATATAATGCAAACCTACATAAATACCCAATAACCGTATGTTGAATGTAACTGTGTTATTATCGTGGGTTGCACTGTGTTCCCCTAAAAGATGTTAAAGTCCTAACCCCCAGTACCTGTGACTGTAACCCTGGAAATAAGGTTTTTGCAGACACTCAAGTTAGGATGTGGTCATTAGGGTGAGCCCTAATCCAATGTGACAGTGTCCTTATAAAAAGGGGAAATTTGATTTTTTAATGAAACAACAGGTGCTGGAGAGGATGTGGAGAAATAGGAACACTTTTACACTGTTGGTGGGACTGTAAACTAGTTCAACCATTGTGGAAGTCAGTGTGGCGATTCCTCAGGGATCTAGAACTAGAAATACCATTTCACCCAGCCATCCCATTACTGGGTATATACCCAAAGGACTATAAACCATGCTGCTATAAAGACACATGCACACGTATGTTTATTGCGGCACTATTCACAATAGCAAAGAGTTGGAACCAACCCAAATGTCCAACAACGATAGACTGGATTAAGAAAATGTGGCACATATACACCATGGAATACTATGCAGCCATAAAAAATGATGAGTTCGTGTCCTTTGTAGGGACATGGATGAAACTGGAAAACATCATTCTCAGTAAACTATCACAAGGACAAAAAACCAAACACCGCATGTTCTCACTCATAGGTGGCAATTGAACAATGAGAACTCATGGACACAGGAAGGGGAACATCACGCTCCGGGGACTGTTGTGGGGTGGGGGGAGGGGGGAGGGACAGCACTAGGAGATACACCTAATGCTAAATGACGAGTTAATGGGTGCAGGAAATCAACATGGCACATGGATACATATGTAACAAACCTGCACATTGTGCACATGTACCCTAAAACCCTAAAGTATAATAAAAGTAGATATACATAATAAAAAAAAAAAAAAAAAAAAGGGGAAATTTGGACAGAGGCAGAGATACGAGCACAGAGAGAATGCCATGTGAACGTGAAGGCAGTAATCAGAGTGATGGGTCTACAAGACAAGGAATGCCAAAGATTGCCAACAAACCACTGGAAGCTAGGAGAGAGGCATGGAATAGATTCTGTCCCACAGCCCTCGGAAGGAACGAATTCTGCCAACACCTTAATCTCAGACTTCCAGCCCCCAGAGCTGTGAGACAATACATTTCTGTTGTTTAAGGCATTCAGTTTGCGCTGCTTTGCCATGGCTGCCCTAGCAAGCTAATACATGCATTTAATGCTAAAAATAAACCTAAATTCCAAAGGAAAACATGCAAAAAAGACAGAAAATGAGTGTTCACTTTTTGCACAGCCATACATTCATAAGCCGATGTTGATTTTCATGGATAACTAATGGTAGCACACACACAAAAATGATTCTGGAAATAAAATCTTTAAGCATGAATTTTAAGGTTAGAAACTGGAAAGCTTTTCAAAGGAAAGAGGAATAATCATACAGAAAAAAAGAATAATTTGGAAGTTATGTAATGTATGTTAATAGAACGAGAAAACAGAAAATAAGGGAGAATTTTGAAATATAGAAATAAAGCAGAAGAATAAACGGGGTTAAGAAACAAGAGCACTTTCTTAATAAAATAATGAAATAACAAATACTAAAGTAGATAAAGAAGATAATGAGATGTAAGAAGAGAATCCATTTGGACATATCTTTTAAATTTTAATTCTTTAGAAAGAACTATAAATAGTTATATTTGCATATTTAATCATTACTTTTTAAGCCTTTCAGTTCCTTGAAATTTTTTACTAAAGAATTGTCACTAAAAACATGTGGAAGAAGATGTTTTGTATTGAATTTGAATATATTATTCACTTAATTACAACCTTCATGTAACAAAGGTTTCCTAATGTAGTCTCATCTAAAATTAATAGATATATACTCAGTGAATCCAAATGTTTAATGAGCTACAAGGCTTATTAACATTCCCATTTTATTTATTTTTAGCTTTATTAAAGCTCATCTACTGCCCACAGGCTTGTGATGCACATATCACATAATAAAAAGGCAAATTAAATTTAAATTCTTAGTGGCAGAATTTCCTACAAGCAAATGAATACCAACATGTCTACAATATTTTAGTACTGCCAGATTTTAAATTGAAGATTAAAGTTTTTATTTGCTTTTAATTAGTCTTATATTTACACAGTGAGAGAGAGAGTACAAACCAGTGCAAATGTTACCAACAAATCCATAAAATGAAATACTTTACATAAAAATGGGTGTAATTTCCACAGCTCTGCATTAGGTCTGTTGCTCAAATAAATACCTCCCTCATTTATTGACTGATGGCTGAAATTATTAGTAATTAATTTCTGTGAAAATACAAATGTTCTTAAGAGAGTAACACTTTAAGCTACTCTCAGTGAAATCATTTGAGATCCTAGCCTACGTACACACTTTTATAGTTAGCTGGTAGGGGGCTGAAGAGGGAAGAAAGGAGAAGAGCACCAGTGAGACAGGCTGGAAGCACCCAAACTGACATTTGTCAGCTTCCCTAGATTATTTATATCTTATTGGGATTCTATTTTTTTCAGACGAACATCTTCTCATTTAAACCATGACATAGAAGTCAGAGATGTAAACACTAGATAGACTTGTGCAAATCGTGGTCTAATTTCAATTCATTTGCAAGCATTTACTGAGTACCTATTGTGTACAAAATACTAAGCTAGGCTTTACAGAAAATACAAATGTAAGAAAGACACAGTGGCCAGGTTCTCAGAAGCTTACAGTCTGGCAGAGGTATAACACAAATTCAAAATTCAGTAACTACATAGGTGGTATAGCAAGATGGGTCAGAGAGTGGGCCCCAAAGTTAGACAGGCAGGCTTGAATTGTGGCTCCAGCTCACATGTAATGTAACCTCTGTGTACCTTGACCCTCAGCTGCACAATGGAAATGAATTGTTATGATGATTAATTGAATTAATACATGTGAAGCACTTAGAACAGTACAAGCAATAAGTATTACGTAACAACATCTGAGAAAACTAAAAACAAAAAAAGTGCTAGTGGAGTTCAAAAGACACAAGGTGGCGTTTGATAGGAAAACATGACTTTTCTCCCATCCAAGTACTAACCAGGCCCGACCCTGCTTAGCTTCCGAGATCAGACGAGATCGGGCGCGTTCAGGGTGGTATGGCCGTAGACGAAAACATGACTTTTCTAAGATAGCATACAGCAGACAATATTAGTGACCCTCCCACCCTCCACCCCACCTATCATACACAAAAGGACTTTACCTTTGCAGAGAGTACTTCTGCTTTTGTGCAACCTGACAGCTTCAGTTCACATGTGGTTTGTACTGTAACTTATTCTTTCCCTTTTATTTGCTCTTCCTCCCTGGTCACAATGGGAACAACTTGCACTCAAACTGTCATTGTATAACAAAAATATGTCAACGTCCCACACACAGTCTTTGCAAAAATGTCGGGGTGGATTTTTAAGATGCGAGTATCATGAGTATCCTTCTATATTCATTTATTTTTAATACATGAAGAAATAAGTTCTCTTCTGCTAAGGGAATAGAGAATATGAGTTTAATCTGGTCAAATCATAGTCTTGGTTTTTTAGGATGGCATGGATGTTGGTGTAGTTAGGATTCAACCAAATAGTCTAAAACAAATCAAAACAATTTATCGTACTTACACAAAGTAAAATGGTAATTTCACACAAAGTCAAATGTTTGTACATTATATAAAACTTACTTAGAAATAAGCCTCTCTAAATACTACAATATATGAACTTTTAATATTAACTTCTTAGATTTCCTTTTTCTGAGAGAAATAGGTGAGAGGTGACAGCGTGCTGGCAGTCCTCACAGCCCTCGCTTGCTCTGGGCACCTCCTCTGCTTGGGCTCCCACTTCGGCAGCACTTGAGGAGCCCTTCAACCCACCGCTGCACTGTGGGAGCCCCTTTCTGGGCTGTCCAAGGCCAGAGCCGGCTCCGTAAGCTTGCAGGGAGGTGTGGAGGGAGAGGCGCAAGCGGGAACGGGGGCTGCGCGGCGGGGCTTGCAGGCCAGCTGGAGTTCCGGGTGGGCGTGGGCTTGGTGGGTCCCACACTCGGAGCAGCCGGCCAGCCAGCCCAGCCGGCCCTGCTGGCCCTGCCGGCCCAGGCAATGAGGGGCTTAGCACCACGGCCAGCGGCTGCGGAGAGTGTACTGGGTCACCCAGCAGTGCCAGCCCACCGGCGCTGCGCTCGATTTCTCGCCAGGCCTTAGCTGCCTTCCCGCGGGGCAGGCCTCGGGACTGCAGCCTGCCATGCCTGAGCCTTCCCCCGCCTCTGTGGGCTCCTGTGCAGCCCAAGCCTTCCTGACAAGCACCGCCCCCTGCTCCACGGCAACCAGTCCCATGGATCACCCAAGGGCTGAGGAGTGCAAGAGCATGGCACGGGACTGGCAGACAGCTCCACCTGCAGCCCGGGTGAGGGATCCACTGGGTGAAGCCAGCTGGGCTGCTAAGTCTGGTGGAGATGTGGAGAACTTTATGTCTAGCTCAGGGATTGTAAACACACCAATCAGCACCCTGTGTCTAGCTCAGGGTTTTGTGAATGCACCAATCAACACTCTGTATCTAGCTGCTCTGGTGGGGCCTTGGAGAACCTTTATGTCTAGCTCAGGGATTGTAAATACACCAGTCGGCACTCTGTATCTAGCTCAAGGTTTGTAAACATACCAATCAGCACCCTGTGTCTAGCTCAGGGTTTGTGAGTGCACCAATTGACACTCTGTATCTAGCTGCTCTGGTGGGGCCTTGGAGAACCTTTGTGTCGATACTCTGTATCTAACTGATCTGATGGGGATGTGGAGGACCTTTATGTCTAGCTCAGGGATTGTAAATGCACCAGTCAGCGCCCTGTCAAAACAGACCACTCAGCTCTACCAATCAGCAGGACGTGGGTGGGGCCAGATAAGAGAATAAAAGCAGGCTGCCCCAGCCAGCAGTGGCAACCTGCTCGGGTCCCCTTCCACACTGTAGAAGCTTTGTTCTTTTGCTCTTTGCAATAAATCTTGCTACTGCTCACTCTTTGGGTCCACACTGCTTTTATGAGCTGTAACACTCACCGCGAAGGTCTGCAGCCTCACTCCTGAAGCCAGAGAGACCACGAGCCCACAGGGAGGAACAAACAACTCCAGATACGACGCCTTAAGAGCTGTAACACTCACCACAAAGGTCTGCAGCTTCACTCCTGAGCCAGCGAGACCACGAACCCACCAGAAGGAAGAAACTCCAAACACATCCAAACATCAGAAGGAACGAACAATTCCAGATGCGCCACCTTAAGAGCTGTAACACTCACTGCGAGGGTCTGCAGCTTCATTCTTGAAGTCAGTGAGACCAAGAACCCACCAATTCCGGACACATAGGGACAGTTGGTTGAATTTTTAGTTGTGTCCCCAAATATGATATGTTTAAGTACTAACCACCTGCATCCCCCACCTCATCCCTGTGAATGTAACCTTATTTGGAAATAGGGTCTTTGCAGATGTAATTAAGTTAAGATGAATCATGCTGGACTAGTGTGGCTCCTGATCAAATGACTGATATCCTTATAAAAGGAATATTCAACACAGAAATAGACCAAATTAGACACACAGGAAAAAAGGCCATGCAGCGATAGAGACAGAGATTGGAGTGATGCAGCTATCAGCCAAGGAATGCCAATGATTGCCAGCAAATACCAAAAGCTAGAAGAAAGAAAGAATTCTTCCCCCAGAGACCTCAGAGGGAGAATAGCCCTGCAGATACCTTGATCTGAAACTTCAAGTCTCCAGAACTGTGACAATAAATTTCTGTTGTTTTAAGCTACCTGATTTGGTATACTTTGTTACGGCAGCTCTAGGGAGCTAATACAGTAGGCCAATTCATTCATTCAGCAATACTTATTGAGTCTGCTATGTCCTGTACATTATACCTAGTGCTGCTGGGATATGGTGTGAGTAAGTGTAACAAAGTCCCAGTTCTTGGAAGTTTATGTTTTTACAGAGAAGACATTCAACAAACAAAATGTACTATCATTAATTTAATTGCAGTTGCAAACATAATACCTAAGTACCTCTCTCAAGTCATTCTCTAGCACAGTAATTGGTTTTATTTTCTTTATAATCTTCATCACTATTTGAAATTATCTTGTTTTGTCCTGTAATTCTTGTCAGTCTCCCCTCATTCCATTTCTAGCTTTTAGAAGAGTACATGGCACTATAGATACACAACAACTGTTGGATGAATGAATGAAAAAAAGGTGCAGGGTGACAAGAGAGCATTTATTAAATAGATGTGAGATTTTCTATTCTGTTCCATTGATCTATGTCTCTGTTTTGGTACCAGTACCATGCTGTTTTGGTTACTGTAGCCTTGTAGTATAGTTTGAAGTCAGGTAGCGTGATGCCTCCAGCTTTGTTCTTTTGGCTTAGGATTGACTTGGCGATGCGGGCTCTTTTTTGGTTCCATATGAACTTTAAAGTAGTGTTTTCCAATTCTGTGAAGAAAGTCACTGGTAGATTGATGGGGATGGCATTGAATCTATAAATTACCTTGGGCAGTAAGGCCATTTTCATGATATTGATTCTTCCTATCCATGAGCATGGAATGTTCTTCCATTTGTTTGTATCCTCTTTTATTTCATTGAGCAGTGGTTTGTAGTTCTCCTTGAAGAGGTCCTTCACATCTCTTGTAAGTTGGATTCCTAGGTATTTTATTCTCTTTGAAGCAATTGTGAATGAGAGTTCACTCATGATTTGGCTCTCTGTTTGTTTGTTATTGGTGGATAAGAATGCTCGTGATTTTTGTACATTGATTTTGTATCCTGAGACTTTGCTGAAGTTGCTTATCAGCTTAAGGAGATTTGGGGCTGAGACAATGGGGTTTTCTAGATATACAATCATGTCATCTGCAAACAGGGACAATTTGACTTCCTCTTTTCCTAATTAAATATCTTTTATTTCCTTCTCCTGCCTGATTGCCCTGGCCAGAACTTCCAACACTATGTTGAATAGGAGTGGTGAGAGAGGGCATCCCTGTCTTGTGCCAGTTTTCAAAGGGAATGCTTCCAGTTTTTGCCCATTCAGTATGATATTGGCTGTGGGTTTGTCATAGATAGCTCTTATTATTTTGAGATATGTCCCATCAATACCTAATTTATTGAGAGTTTTTAGCATGAAGTGTTGTTGAATTTTTTCAAAGGCCTTTTCTGTATCTATTGAGATAATCATGTGGTTTTTGTCTTTGGTTCTGTTTATATGCTGGATTACATTTACTGATTTGCATATGTTGAACCAGCCTTGCATCCCAGGGATGAAGTCCACTTGATTATGGTGGATAAGCTTTTTGATGTGCTGTTGGATTTGGTTTGCCAGTATTTTATTGAGGATTTTTGCATCATTGTTCATCAAGGATATTGGTCTAAAATTCTCTTTTTTGGTTGTGTCTCTGCCAGGCTTTGGTATCAGGATGATGCTGGCCTCATAAAATGAGTTAGGGAGGATTCCCTCGTTTTCTATTGATTGGAATAGTTTCAGAAGGAGTGGTACCAGCTCCTCCTTGTACCTCTGGTAGAATTCGGCTGTGAATCCATCTGGTCCCGGACTATTTTTGGTTGGTAAGCTATTGATTATTGCCACAATTTCAGAGCCTGTTATTGGTCTATTCAGAGATTCAACTTCTTCCTGGTTTAGTCTTAGGAGGGTGTAAGTGTCGAGGAATTTATCCATTTCTTCTAGATTTTCTAGTTTATTTGCATAGAGGTGTTTGTAGTATTCTCTGATTGCAGTTTGTATTTCTGTGGGATCGGTGGTAATATCCCCTTTTTCATTTTTTATTGCATCTATTTGATTTTTCTCTCTTTTCTTCTCTATTAGTCTTGCTAGCGGTCTATCGATTTTGTTGATCTTTTAAAAAAAACCAGCTCCTGGATTCATTAATTTTTTGAAGGGTTTTTTGTGTCTCTATTTCCTTCAGTTCTGCTCTGATTTTAGTTATTTCTTGCCTTCTGCTAGCTTTTGAATGTGTTTGATCTTGCTTTTCCAGTTCTTTGAATTGTGATGTTAGGGTGTCAATTTTGGATCTTTCTTGCTTTCTCTTGTGGGCATTTAGTGCTATAAATTTCCCTCTACACATTGCTTTGAATGTGTCCCAGAGATTCTGGTATGTTGTGTCTTTGTTCTCGTTGGTTTCAAAGAACATCTTGATTTCTGCCTTCATTTCGTTATGTACCCAGTAGTCACTTGGGAGCAGGTTGTTCAGTTTCCATGTAGTTGAGCGGTTTTGAGTGAGTTTCTTAATCCTGAGTTCTAGTTTGATTGCACTGTGGTCTGAGAGACAGTTTGTTATAATTTCTGTTCTTTTACATTTGCTGAGGAGTGCTTTACTTCCAACTACGTGGTCCATTTTGGAATAGGTGTGGTGAGTGCTGAAAAAAATGTATATTCTGTTGATTTGGGGTGGAGAGTTCAGTAGATTTCTATTAGGTCCACTTGGTGCAGAGCTGAGTTCAATTCCTGGGTATCCTTGTTAACTTTCTGTCTCGTTGATCTGTCTAATGTTGACAGTGGGGTGTTAAAATCTCCCATTATTATTGTGTAGGAGTCTAAGTCTCTTCGTAGGTCACTAAGGACTTGCTTTATGAATCTGGGTGCTCCTCTATTGGGTGCATATATATTTAGGATAGTTAGCTCTTCTTGTTGAATTGATCCCTTTACCATTATGTAATGGCCTTCTTTGTCTCTTTTGATCTTTGTTGGTTTAAAGTCTATTTTATCAGAGACTAGGATTGCAACCCCTGCCTTTTTTTGTTTTCCATTTGCTTGGTAGATCTTCCTCCATCCCTTTATTTTGAGCCTATGTGTGTCTCTGCACGTGAGATGGGTTTCCTGAATACAGCACACTGATGGGTCCTGACTCTTTATCCAATTTGCCAGTCTGTGTCTTTTAATTGGAGCATTTAGCCCATTTACATTTAAGGTTAATATTGTTATGTGTGAATTTGATCCTGTCATTATGATGTTAGCTGGTTATTTTGCTTGTTAGTTGATGCAGTTTCTTCCTAGCCTTGATGGTCTTTACATTTTGGCGTGTTTTTGCAGTGGCTGGTACCGGTTGTTCCTTGCCATGTTTAGTGCTTCCTTCAGGAGTTCTTGTAAGGCAGGCCTGGTGTTGACAAAATCTCTCAGCATTTGCTTGTCTGTAAAGGATTTTATTTCTCCTTCACTTATGAAGCTTAGTTTGGCTGGATATGAAATTCTGGGTTGAAAATCCTTTTCTTTAAGAATGTTGAATATTGGCCCCCACTCTCTTCTGGCTTGTAGAGTTTCTGCCAAGAGATCAGCTGTTAGTCTGATGGGCTTCCCTTTGTGGGTAACCCGACCTTTCTCTCTGGCTGCCCTTAACATTTTTTCCTTCATTTCAACTTTGGTGAATCTGACAATTATGTGTCTTGGAGTTGCTCTTCTCATGGAGTATCTTTGTGGCGTTCTCTGTATTTCCTGAATCTGAATGTTGGCCTGCATTGCTAGATTGGGGAAGTTCTCCTGGATAATATCCTGCAGAGTGTTTTCCAACTTGGTTCCACTCTCCCTGTCACTTTCAGGTACACCAATCAGACATAGATTTGGTCTGTTCACATAGTCCCATATTTCTTGGAGGCTTTTTTCATTTCTTTTTATTCTTTTTTCTCTAAACTTCCCTTCTCGCTTCATTTCATTCATTTCATCTTCCATCATTGATACCCTTTCTTCCAGTTGATCGCATCGGCTCCTGAGGCTTCTGCATTCTTCATGTAGTTCTCAAGCCTTGGCTTTCAGCTCCATCAGCTCCTTTAAGGACTTCTCTTCATTGGTTATTCTAGTTACCCATTCGTCTAATTTTTTTTCGGAGTTTTTAACTTCTTTGCCATTGGTTTGAATTTCCTCCTGTAGCTCAGAGTAGTTTGATCGTCTGAAGCCTTCTTCTCTCAACTCATCAAAGTCATTCTCCGTCCAGCTTTGTTCTGTTGTTGGTGAGGAGCTGTGTTCCTTTGGAGGAGGAGAGGTGCTCTGCTTTTTAGAGTTTCCAGTTTTCCTGCTCTGTTTTTTCCCCATCTTTGTGGTTTTATCTACTTTTGGTCTTTGATGATGGTGACGTACAGATGGGTTTTTGGTGTGCATGTCCTTTCTGTTTATTAGTTTTCCTTCTACCAGACAGGACCCTCAGCTGCAGGTCTGTTGGAGTTTGCTAGAGGTCCACTCCAGACACTGTTTGCCTGGGTATCAGCAGCAGTGGCTGCAGAATAGTGGTGGCTGTAGAACAGTGGATATTGGTGAACCGCAAATGCTGCTGCCTGGTTGTTCCTCTGGAAGTTTTGTCTCAGAGGAATACCCAGCCGTGTGAGGTGTCAGTCTGCCCCTACTGGGGGGTGCCTCCCAGTTAGGCTGCTCAGGGGTCAGGGACCCACTTGAGGAGGCAGTCTGCCCATTCTCAGATCTCCAGCTGCATGCTGGGAGAACCACTACTCTCTTCAAAGCTGTCAGACAGGGACATTTAAGTCTGCAGAGGTTACTGCTGTCTTTTTGTTTGTCTGTGCCCTGCCCCTCGAGGTGGAGCCTACAGAGGCAGGCAGGCCTCCTTGAGCTGTGGTGGGCTCCAGCCAGTTCGAGCTTCCTGGCTGCTTTGTTTACCTAATCAAGCCTGGGCAATGGCAGGCGACCCACCCCCAGCTTCACTGCCGCCTTGCAGTTTGATCTCAGCCTGTTGTGCTAGCAATGAGTGAGACTCCGTGGGTGTAGGACCCTCCGAGCCAGGTGTGGGATATAATCTCCTGGTGTGCCGTTTTTTAAGCCCGTTGGGAAAGCACATATTAGGGTGGGAGTGACTGGATTTTCCAGGTGCCGTCTCTCACCCCTTTCTTTGACTAGGAAAGGGAACTCCCTGACCCCTTGCGCTTCCCGAGTGAGGCAATGCCTCGCCCTGCTTCGGCTCACGAACGGTGCGCTGCACCCACTGTCCTGCACCCACTGTCTGGCACTCCCTAGTGAGATGAACCCAGTACCTCAGATGGAAATGCAGAAATCACCTGTCTTCTGCATCACTCATGCTGGGAGCTGTAGACCGGAGCTGTTCCTATTGGGCCATTTTGGCTCCACTGATGTAAGCTTTTCTAAAAGGTCAAAATGAGAAATGATGTTTGGGCGAAGTAACAAGTAGGAGTTAACTGCTTACTAGGGACTAATAAGGGTTAATTTGAAGACTAGACAGGGAAGAATGTTGTAAGCAAAGAAAATAACACTATAAAGACCCTTGGCAGGAAAGAAAGGCACATTTAAGAAATCCATAGGTCAAGTTGACTAGGGTCCAAAGAGTAAAGGAGAGGGTACATCAAAGTAAGTCTGGTGAAGCAGGTAGAGGCCAGATCATACAGGAATTGAGGGAAGGTTAAACATTTTTTACTTTATCTTGGTAGACAATGGGAAACCTTCACCAAATTTTCTGAAGGAGAGTGAATGATCATATTTGCCTTGTAAAAATTTCTCTATAGCTCTTGGCTGTGAATTAGAAGAAGGCAAGAATATACATGGAGAGATGAGCTAAGGGCTATTCTAGTAGCCTGGATAAGAGATGAGGGTAGCTCAGAGAAGGGAATGAGCTATGACAAAATGGACAGATTCAAAGGTTGTGCGAGTGGTTCAAAAAATGTCCAGAAGATTGTAATGGTGATGGATTAGATGTGGAAGAGTGAAGGATAGGTGCAAGTCTTCTGGCTCATGCTGCTGGGTGATCTTTTTTTTTTTTTTTGATAAACAATTAGAAGAGAATGAGGTAGTAGCGGATGGGTAAAATAATTCAGTTTTGACCATGTTGACTTTAGGTTCCAATGAAACATCCATATGCTGATGTTGAGTAGTCAGGGTCACAGATGAGTCTGGATATTGCCAGAGATGCCTGGAGCAGAGACATGGATGTTAGGAATCATATACCTAGAGATGGTAACTGAAGCTTTGGGCATTGATGAAAGTACTCAGGGAGAAGAGAAAAAGGTCTTGGACTATGTCTTGAGAAAGCAAAGTACTTGGATATAGCCTTAATTTCATTGCATCTTGAGAGTTTTGGTTTTTTTAAAATAAATTTTCTAACCTTAACCTCTCCATGACCTGTTTTCTTTTTAAAATTAGACACATACTGAAATATACCAAATCTTCTGAGTTTTATGTTTAATTTTGAGATCCCGAATTCCACTTACTGTGGATTATAAAATTTATTCCTTTAGATGTATATAAATGGTAAACTTGTAGCAATTAAATCACTTGGCATTTATTCTTCACATTTGTCAACTTCATGTAAGTTTTAGATAAATATTACCCATACAGGAAATCAACTTGTCTTCCAACATTCAATCTTCCTGTACAAATATCTACATACAAATCCAAGAAAAATCACCAGATTGAACTCTTTTTTTTTTTTTTTTTGAGACATGGTCTCACTTTGTTACTCAGTCTGGAGTGCAGTGAGGGGCGCGATCTTGGCTCACTGCAACCTCTGCCCCCACTGCTCAAGCGATTCTCCTGCCCCAGCCTCCCAAGCAGCCTGGATTACAGGCGCATGCCACTACCACCCAGCTAATTTTTGTATTTTTAGTAGAGGTGGAGTTTTACCATGTCGGCCAGGCTGGTCTTGAACTCCTGACCTCAAATGATCCACCCACCTCGGGTTCCCAAAATGCCAGGATTACAGATGTGAGCCACCTTGCCTGGCCTGAACTCTCATTTCTTTCTCAAGTTTAAACTACCCTCTTATTTTCTGATAGGACTTTGTATTATTGAGAACAAAGGCCTCAAGAAAATTGGTTTCATGGGATACCTTCCTGCAATATTTGAATACATATAAAAATCCCTATCAAAAGCTAAGATATAAAACTACGTACCTTTATTTTCAATCGAAAGTGATTTTATACCCTGGAAAGTAAGTATAAGCAGAATATTTACTGTAAAAAATGCAAGAAGCATTTTGTTGATATAAAATTTAATGAGTCCATGACTATGCAAACATTGTCATTGGGAGTGAAAGGACATATAGGTTCTATCTGTCCTTGCCTATCTTCTAGAAGAGAGTCAAGAAACAGCAATGACTTAATAACATGACCAATTCACAGAACTACCCTCAGGTCATACGAGTGTGAAAACACATGCAGAACGCAATAACTCATACAGTTTTATTTCCAGAAGCTGTTTTTTGAAATGGCCAATACTAGAGAATATTTATGAAATCCAATTTCTACTTAATGTAGATAATTAAGTAGGTAATAAGGGATGGGTGAAAGAGTTGCAACTTGCAACTTGCCTATAACTCTTTTCAGACTGCAAATTTTCAGATGTCTCCTTACTATTTAGAAAACAAAAACTTATTTTAACCAACTGATCTTTGAAGAGTCTTACATCTTATTATAACATATACTTATTCTGTTCCCTTCCATCATTCCTGACTCAACAATTGGTCATAACATTAACACTTTCTCTCCTGTATTCTCCTTACTATTTTCTCTCCTATATTCTCCTGTTTGCAGAATTAACTTATCAGTGTTGATCACATAGAATTATATACACTTTGGCACTATAAGGCTTTTCAGAAATCATTTGGTTCCATTTTATTTTCATAGGTGAAGAAACAAGTTCAAGTGCATTAAATGACTCCCTTAAAACACACACTAATATGGCAAAGTACATAATTTAGTTTTACTTTTCTTTAGCTCAAACCGGCAGGCTACTATTTATAAGTAATAATTTAGCTTTTCATATCTTGGAGGGAAAATTTTCTACCATTATACACAACTTTTACCCCCTTATAAATAAGCTTCCCTTTATTAAACATGAATCAACTCCCCAATTATCTTTCAAAGGCTCTTGACATCCCATAATATAGTAAAGCTCTTGTAAAAGGTCATCAGTGCACTTCAGTTCAGCCCTTTCCTTCTCTCTGTCTCTATATGAAGATATTTAGTCATATTTAGAATATTCCTTTACCCCATGGTAAAGTAAAATCTTTCTCTGATAAGTTTATTTTTATTTGTCCTTAATTCATAATATCAAGTATATTAAGGGCAAATCCGAAGTCCGTAACTCCTTATCACAAAATAGGGATTTGGCTCCCGCTGTTGTAGAAATCTCATGGAATAAAAGGCTTTGTAAATACTGAAATTTCTAAAAATACATTACAAACATATTTTTCATCTCCTCTTGGAGTTTACCGTATTTGCTTCTTGTTTCTCAAAGTGACCTCTGGAAATACTCCAATCTTCAATTAGCAAGGAAAAGGCTTTCCTGCTTTAACAAAGTAATTTTAGAAGTAAGTTTCAAAGACAAACTGATAAAATGTCACTATGGACACAGGGAGGGAAGGGAATTTCTTAATTAAGTGTACCTCAACATCCAGAATCTCTGGTTATACATTTATGTAGCAGGAGGATCAGAAATATATTTAAGACTTTCTCATATACTCATTGCAAATTGAGTAAAATCCAAACTCCCTAAGTCCTAGAAGACACACTGACACCCTCTCAACACTGACCAACTCCAGCCCCATCATAGACCATTTTCTCGCTCCTATCTGCCACTGTGTCTCTTGAAAACTACATAAGTAGTTATAAGAAATAATACAGATAGAATCTATATGTCCTTCACTCCCAATGACAATGTTTGCATAATCATGAACTCATTAAATTTTATACCAACAAAGTGCTTAGTGCGTATTTTACAGTAAATATTGCACTTGTACTTACTTTCCAGTGTATAAAATGACTTTAGATTAAAAATAGAGGTACATAGTTTTATATCTTAGCTTTTGATAGGGATTTTTATGTGTATTCAAATGTTGCAGAAAGGTATTCCATTAAACTTTCTTTAACTCAATCGCAACTATGTGCACCACTATTAATAAAGAAAACATAAAATGCATATATGTGCTAGAGAGTTAATAGGTAAATTACAAACATAAAATAGAAAAATGAGGAGATTGAGTAAATTAACATATTTAGAAAATATTGTTTATTGTAAAAAATGATTTGAATTTCACTAAAAATATTATCTTATGTTTTTTAATATGCTTACTTTTATTTGAAAGTCTTATTCCTTTGAAATAAACTAGCTCAAACAGGAAAACAAGAAAAAGAAAGAAAATTACAAAGCACATCCAACCACAACAGCTTTGCTTTAGCTTTTCCCAATGCCTAGAATATTCTTATCCTTGATTTTCACACAGCAGAGTGGCCTTCCTTGACCATCCTATCTAGACACACCCACCATAGGTCTCTCCAATTAGCCTGCAGGGCATTTGTAACTATCTGTAATTATTGCTTCTTTTCAAGATTGTTTGTCAACTTTTCCCACTAGATTGTAAAATACATGAAGGAAAACACCTTAATCGAATTTAGTGCTGAATCACGAGGCACATACATCAATGCCCAACACATAGTTGATGCTCAATTAATAAGCATTACATGAAGTTGACATTGGTCAAATGCTTTATTTGCCTTTTATTCACTATATTTATTGTCTATTTGCTAAGCCTTACCTAACAATAACATTTTTAAATAGAATTCTTCAAATACTTAAGATCAGGAAGAAATCCAAAACCTAAAATTATAAAACTTTAGTGTTGATCTTGAGCTTAGAAATCATCTATAGCAGCTTCTTTGCCTTACCAGGGGAGGAACTAAGGGACAGAAATAATAGTGACTTGCCCAAGATAATGCAAGGTTTTTATTGTTGTTTCTAGGAAAGATGCTGCCCAGTCAGATCCTGAATGGAATATTTAAAGCACTAACATAAGAAGTTTGGTTCTCGGCCGGGCGCGGTGGCTCATGCCTGTAATCCCAGCACTTTGGGAGGCTGAGGCAGGCAGATCACGAGGTCAGGAGATCAAGACCATCCTGGCTAACACGGTGAAACCCCGTCTCTACTAAAAAATACAAAAATTTAGCCAGGCATGGTGGTGGGCACCTGTAGTCCCAGCTACCTGGGAGGCTGAAGCAGGAGAATGACGTGAACCCGGGAGGCGGAGCTTGCAGTGAGCCGAGATCGCACCACTGCACTCCAGCCTGGGCGACAGAGGGAGACTCTGTCTCAAAAAAAAAATTTTGGTTCTCACCAATGAAGTTAACTTTACTATTATAAATTTAAGAATGATTACTATGATTACTACTATTGCCACTATTAGAACACTGTGTGGATGTGACTTAACAGTGTGCTTACTATCTATGTGAATAACTATGTAGAAAACCCACACCAAGACCTTTGAACACCAAACACTTTGATCAATACTGTCACCCAAATAATTTAAGTTCCATTGACTCTATTGATTGACAGATTATCACTTGCTCAAACAGGCTGACAATAAAACGCAAGGACTTCAGTCCAAAATGATTTAATCATCAGTACCGTAAAAGACATACACGCTGAGGCAAACGCATTGAATTGATTATTTAATTTTGTGTGTAAGTTAAGGCTTGCAGTACCTCACACTGCCTGTAACAGAGGGATCAATAAATACTGAATTAAATATGCTACTAAGTAACTGTTAAATGGCAACTGGACAGATGGATAAATGACAGACTGAAGGAAAGAATCATTCAGTTAATCGATTTGAATCACGAAAACTTCTGCCATTAGATGTGTGTTGCTCTACTTTGCCTGTCTAATTGTGCTTTGTGCAATTCTATGTACAGCCCAGTTGATCTTCCTGGCATCATTCGGTCAGTCAAAGAACCCTTAGAGTTGAGGTTAATTTAGGATTGCAATAAGCCTTAAGAATTTGATTTCTCTATGAAGACTTCACTTTACCCAAACTCACCTCCTTGGGATGACCACCTGTCCACTTTTTAAAGATATTCACAACTGTGCTCCCTTTAATAACTTTTAGGGACTTAGCAACAGAATATGTGGGAAATCTTCCCTAATAAATGACACAAAAAGCACTTCAGCAGCAATTTTAGCTTATCAAGTATTTTTTAAACTCATTCTTTTAAGAAGATCACAGCATTTTGGAATAGAAACATTGCATCTTTTGACTAAGTCTGTTGAGAGGTAATAAATTCGGTGGGTTTTAAGTATTTTTAGAATTTATACAGAGTTTACCCAATAGAACCTAGGTGGGCTTGTACTTTATATATTGAAAAAGTGAGATGTGGGCAAGTTAGGGGGTAAAGAGGAGGAAATAAGAGCTTCCCTTTTACCCCAGTAGCCCTTGTCTTAGCACTTTGCTAAGGAAACCTCTGGCTTGCAGCCAGTATCATGATAATTTGACAAGTCCCCTTTGCAAAAGTCCTTATTGTGCCTTACATAAACAGCACAATTAGAAAGCCTAACCTACTCCTTACACATTACAAACAGAATATTTCATACTAAAATTGGCAGACTTCACTAAAAGCTACCTGAGATGGCAGTTACAAATACAATATACATTAGTGGTTTAAAGCGCAGGCTCTGGAGTCATAAGAACTTGCCTTTAGATCCCAAGCCCCACTCACCAGCTGTCTGACCCCTCATAAATTATTAAATTTCTCTAAGCATCAGTATCCTCATCTGTGAACGCAGAATAATGCTACCTGTTCCATACAACTATTGTATGAATTAAATAAAGGCATGATGTGCTTGACACATAGTGGGCTTTCAAAAACATAATTAGTAGTAATGGTAATAAGTGTATACATGGCTTAACTACTTAAAGCACCAACTAAAAGCACAAACATATCTGCTAATGTACATTCAGAGCTTTTAAATTTAACCACGGCTTTTCCACCCACTCACCACTATAAGATCCAAATTGAGAGAAATAGATAAAAACGAACTACAACCTGTCTTCTCTTGCAAGAGTTTTCTAATTAGCACACTAACTAATTCACTCCTTACAAATGTGCAATTCATAAACACAAACTGTTGTCTCAGACACTGATAACTTACGTGATTTTGCGAATGTAAATGCATTACAAATTGATTTTAATTAGACATGATTAAGAATTACACACACTAATTTATTTGTTTTCTCTTGATTCTTGGGCTTTTTATTTAATAAATTTCTGATTCTAACAAGGAGACTGTGTTAGGGCATTAATTAAAATCTTTAGTATTTGGGGTCAATATGTAATTTTTATTAAACTTACCCAGTACGATCAAAGTGAAACTTAAAAATAATTCACTGCCAAAATATTTTAAATACAAGTCTTCCAAACTTATTTTAAGCAATGTTTGTTTTTTGAAAGGAATAAAATTTTGTTTTCCTAGCAGATCCAATTAAAACTGTCCTTTGCACATAAAAGGGCTCAAAATCATTACTATAAACTGATTCAAATGCAAATTTATCTGGGAACTTTGGGAAGTCTTAACTTCAAAAGGATACAACTAAAAAATATTTAGAACAAAACTGAGATGCAAATTAAACACTAAAATATTTACTAAAAAGAAATCAGTCCCATATCTAATATGTTTTTCTGCACAAGACTAAACAAATTGAATTTTTTAAAACAGAATTTAGTAGAAGACCCTCCTGTCAGATCAGACAGACACAGGTAATGCTGGTATTGCTGGGCTATCATAAAGAAATGGACTAAGCCCTATGCGAGAGCTTTAAAAATTATTACAAAAGACATAAAAATATCCAGTGAATTAAGCAGCTCAGATTTTGAACACCCAAAGTAGTACTAAAAAACATTAAAATTCTATCCATAAGCTTTAAAAAATAATTTCTAATTCATAGCATATAAACAAAGGGTAGACTATGTTTATTTAAGAAACTGCACAAAAATAATCCTGTATCTCATTTCTGGTTATAATTTGTTGTGTACTAATTCCTCTTATCGACTCTTCTATGGCTATTACCATGGACTTCTCGAAAATATGTAGTAAATCAGGCCTATTATGAAGTAACAGCCTTACATTCTTTCTTATGTGTCACTTTTATATAAAGGAAGGAAAGGGAGGATACTTTTAAAAATAAAACCCTGAGCGGCTCTATTCCAAATAATTGGAAGAACTACAGTGCCATCTTGTGGAATAAAGTAACTAATTAGTGAAATGCTTTGATTCTGTCAGGAAAAAAATTGATTTTCTTGGCCATCAACTCTAGTTTCTTTTAATGATCTATTATTTTAAAACATTTTAGTCTGGAACACCTGTCAAACAGCAAAAACTACTATTATGGAGGAACACTAATGTACATAATACAGCAACCAGGTGATTTATGGCCGACTATGTCACAGATAAATAAAAATACAATGTTAATATTATACGTTGCCCTGGAACCAAAGAAAGAATCTGGAAGTTTGGGCTTTTGTGTCCTTTTACAAAAATTGAAAGGCAATAAGAAAACCCTTAACATGGCTGAGATGCAGTTTCTGAATATTTATTAAAGAAGCATATCCTTTAATATCCATAATCAGAAACAAGAAAGTAAGTCAAGGAGGTTTGGGAGGAAATAAGGTTGGGTAGTTGGAATCAGAACGTTTTTATTTCTTTCTTCTTCTTGGTTCAATTAATAAAATTTATTGAGAGGCTACAATGTGCCAAGCACTTGGTAGGCCCTAGGAGTAAAAAAATGAATATATAGCCCCTCCTTCAAGACACGTAGGAACTAGTAAAGTATACAGATCACTTCAAGATAGAGAAAATGCTCAGGAAGGCCGTGGGGGCCTGATGCAGTTTGGATATTTGTCCTCTCCAAACTTCATATTAAAATTTGATCCCAATGTTGAAGGTAGGGCCTAATGCGAGGTGTTTGGATCATGGGGGCAGATCCCTCAAGAACAGATTGATGTCCTCCCTCCAGAATGACTGAATTCTTACTCTATTAGCTCCTCCAAGAGCTTGTTGTTTAAAAGAGCCTGGCACCACCCCCAACCCTTGCTTTCTCTCTCACCATGTGATCTCTGCACACACAGGCCCCCCTTTATTTTTCACCGTGAATGGAAGCATCCTAAGGCCCTCGCCAGATGCCCAATCTTGAACCAGATATCACAATAGTGAGCCGAATAAACTTTTTCTTCTTTATAAATTATTCAGCTTCATGTATTCCTTTATAGCAACCCAAAATGGATGAAGATAGGGTACCTACATCAGTCTGGGAATTCATGGCAGAAAGCCGAACAAAATCTTGAGGGGTAAGAGAAAGGGGAGAATATTTTTCACTCATTTTCCCAAATTAGTGGGTAGAAACCAAATGGTGAAACCCTGGATGACTCCCATACTCCAGTATACTTTTCTTTTCTTTCTTTCTTTTTCGCTTTTTAACTTTTATTTAGATCAGGTTTACATGAACAGATTTGTTATGCAGGTAAATTGCATGTCACAGGGGTTTGGTGTACAGATTATTTCATAACCTAGGTAATAAGCATAGTATACGATAGGTAGTATTTCGATCCTCTCTCTCCTTCCACTCTCCAACCTCGAATAGGCCCTAATGTCTGTCATTCCCTTCTTTGTGTCCACGTGTACTCAATGTTTAGTCCCCCCTTATCAGTGAGAACATATGATATTTGATTTTCTGCTCCTGCAATAGTTCAATTAGGATAATGGCCTCTAGCTCCATCCATGTTGCTGCAAAGGACATGATCTCATTCTTTTTTATGGCTGAGTAGTATTCCATGGTGTATATGTGCCACATTTTCTTCATCCAGTCTACCATTGACGGGCATTTAGGTTCATTCCATGACTTTGCTATTGTAAATAGTGCCCAATATATTTCTCAAAGTACTCTCCAGACAACTATGCATCCCATACAAACTAAAAAAAGCACAGATTACAGAATGACCCTTTGATAGAATTAAACATCCTCTCCTTCTGTGCTCCCACAACGTTTGGTTCATAACCTAATATAAAACTCCTTGTGAATAAATATTAATAATTATTTACCTGTTTGCTTGTCCTAAAAGATCATGATCTCTTTAAAAATCAAAACTATTGGCGAAGGATATGAACAGACACTTCTCAAAAGAAGACATTTATGCAGCCAAAAGACACATGAAAAAATGCTCATCATCACTGGCCGTCAGAGAAATGCAAATCAAAACCACAATGAGATACCATCTCACACCAGTTAGAATGGCGATCATTAAAAAGTCAGGAAACAACATGTGCTGGAGAGGACGTGGAGAAATAGGAACACTTTTACACTGTTGGTGGGACTGTAAACTAGTTCAACCATTGTGGAAGGCAGTGTGGTGATTCCTCAAGGATCTAGAACTAGAAATACCATTTGACCCAGCCATCCCATTATTGGGTATATACCTAAAAGATTATAAATCATGCTGCTATAAAGTCATGTGCACACATATGTTTATTGTGGCACTATTCACAATGGCAAACACTTGGAACCAACCCAAATGTCCAACAATGATAGACTGGATTAAGAAAATGTGGCACATATGCACTACGGAATACTATGCAGCCATAAAAAATGATGAGTTCATGTCCTTTCGTAGGGACATGGATGAAGCTGGAAACCATCATTCTCAGCAAACTATCACAAGGACAAAAAACCACACACCGCATGTTCTCACTCATAGGTGGGAACTGAACAATGAGAACACTTGGACACAGGAAGGGGAACATCACATACCAGGACCTGTTGTGGGGTGGGGGAAGGGGGAAAGGATGGCATTGGGAGATATACCTAATGTAAATGATGAGTTGATGGATGCAGCACACCAACATGGCACATGTATACATGTGTGACAAGCCTGCACGTTGTGCACATGTACCCTAAAACTTAAAGTATAACAAAAAAATGCTAAAATAAATGATATCCACATGTAAAGAAAAAAATCAAAACTATCTTATCCTTCATACTTAACCCCAACCACCTGCAAATTCCGCAAGCAACACGTTTGTTGAATTGAATCAGTTATATCTTACAGTAGTGTTTAGCCAAAATAATAAGTTCATGATGTAGCAGACCAGCAATTAACAACAGTGTTACTGATTTATTTCTAAGGCTGTCACTTACCAAGCTCTTGTTTTGTGGTTTTTCAGTCCTGGATCTATTTTTATAAAATCTCCTGATCAAACAAGGGCAACAGATAAAAGACAAATTGTCTCCATCTTAAATCTATGTTTTATTTGTAGGTGGAAACTTGGTGTGATTTTTTTTCTAAAACAAAAAAATATTTCTTTAAATAAAAATCTAAAGAGGCAGCTTGCTAACATGGTATAGAACAAAAAAGAATAAAGGGAGAAAAATTAAAATTTCCCACAAAGATGACTTAAATCTCCCAGTGTGGTGCATTTCCTCTCAATTCTCTCCTCTTTGCTTCTGACCTCTCAAATTGCTTGTTTGTTTGTTTGTTTGTCTTTTGAGACAGGGCCTTACTCCGTTGCCCAGGCTAGAGTGCAATGGTGTGATTTTGGCTCACTGCAACCTCCGCCTCCCAGGTTCAAGTGATTCTCCTGCTTCAGCCTCCTGAGTAGCTGGGATTACAGGCACGCACCACCATGCCTGGCTATTTTTTGTATTTTTAGTAGAGACAGGGTTTCACCATGTTGGCCAGGCTGTTGAACTCCTAACCTCAAGTGATCCCCCTGCCTCGACCTCTCAAAGTGCTGGGATTACAGGTGTGAGACACCATGCTCGGCCCTCTCTCAACTGTTAGCTCCCACTCACACCCCTCCCTTGGCTTTATTTTTTACCTAAAACATTAACACCTGATTGCAGAATAGTTAGTAGCAAACACAGACAGAGAATTTGTTATAAGTCATTAACAAAGAACCATTTGAAATCCAATTTCTGTTATGACTTTTACTTTTTTTGGACATCTTTAGGCATTTACCTCAAAATATTATCAAAGTGTTTGGCTGCAAAAAGAAACAAAAATACCAACTTTTAAACAACAAATGGATGTAAAGCTCTCTAAACAAATCAATGTTAAATAAAAGGTTCAAAATGTCCTATACTTGCTGTGTGCTTAAATGCTGAAAAAGGAAATGTATGCCAGGAAAAAACTATTTCATATGATTGTGCCATATGTATACAGATCAAGAATCTAATTCATAGCAACTCTATTTTTAGGTGAGGACCAACAGTTTTATAAACTGGTTTGGAAAGAAGAAATGTTTCAGCAGTCACTAGATAAGAGGAAAAAGCTTGATGTGAAATAATTCTTTTAGTTCTCTATAGGGTCAAGGATTCAAGTATCACATACAAAATGCAATGCTGAAATGGGGGAAGTCACTATAACATACTGCAAGTCTCTCTAATTTAAAATGCCATTCAGACTTGTACTCATGGAATACAAAGTGCTTCTTATAAAGCTTGTATTACAATCTGTTTCTTAGCTCCTACTTTGGATTAAACAAGATAGTTACACAAAAGATCCAGGAGTAGTATCTGACACTTAACTGTTTCCTTTTCCTTTTCCTTTGGAGGTAAGAGGAGTGTGAGCATGTTTCTAATTTTCATGGAAAAATTATTAAGCCTCTTTGAATCTTGGTTTCTTCCTGTGAAGGATGATAACACCACTTCATCAAGTCATTGTAAGGGATAAAAGTTATAGCTGATATAAATAGTTAATTGTAAGTAGTTGCTCAAAATAAAGTAGCTATCATTATTAGCACTATATTTTTAGAGGGGTTTGGTATAAACTGCATATCCAAACTTCTAATCTTTACAATATTCACCAAAACTCAAATCTAAATAGACAAAGTATGCTCAAATCTTGATGTTATATAGAAAAACCTCTAAGGTGGTTAAGTGACTTTATTATGGTATTTTAATATCATGAGTTTTCTCAAAGTGTAAGCTTTGAAATTTTAATAATAAAACATAATGATCCATCTATATTCTAGTTAGTTCTTCATCAAAAATGGGTTTCCAAGAAGAAAATCTAATTGTACCAATGCAAAAATCCTAGTAATGACTGGCTGAAAAATCTGAGCAGCTCTGAAGTAATTAAGTTGAAAATGCCAAGGAAAATTGTATTTTTGTGGTTGTTATTTTATTACCCTTTCCAGTAATTTTCCACTTGAATACCTTTTAAATGTGTAATTTCGCCACACTTTATTCTTTACTGTATATCAATATGGGAGGCAAATAACTTAATAGAAGACCTGAAACCACCAAGAATTCTGGTTCTAGTTCTTGTACTGATTTAGCTCTTGATTTTCCATATTTAAATTAGGATAATAACCTGACCAATTTCAGAACCATGTTGTCATGACCTCTTCTACTTTTTCTTTGAGTCTCCCCCTCCCCTTTCCACCACTGCCAGTCCCCAAAATACTATGGAACTGAATTTATCATAAGTGAATTGCTTCCATTAAATTATCTGATATAAAGTAGTATTTGGCATAAAAATGATCATAAATGTTTTCCCCCTTCCTATAAATAATGCTTTTTCCCTTTTTCTCAACAGTTCTAATTGCCTCTTATGAAACCTATGAAATTAACTTCTCCGATTTTAGTAATTCCAGTCATTTCAGCAAACCCAAGAAAGCCAAGGACTGAGCTCTGGAACATTCTATTACTTAAAAGTCAATATTTAAAGATTCAAAGGTGAATCCAATCAAGGTGGAAGCCCGATTCGATTTGTCATGAGGATATGGGCTCAGACCGTGGAGACATTAAGGTTGGCTGTAAAGGGTGGTCAATAAATCGGTAGCTATAGGAGATATAAAAGGAAACGAGGGTTCTATTCTCCCTTGATTAATATTATAGCACATTACAGCAGAGAGAAGAGAGATATAGTGATTATGCAAGACAGAACAGAGATAATTATGTCAGCAAATTCTTGAGAAGGTGAAAAGAGATGGAATCCAGTGCACAAGTAAAGGGATTGTTTTAACATGGAGACAGAGACCCTTCCTCTGTAATAGAAATATTCAGATGTGAGAGACTAGGTGGTGGGAAAATATTGTTATCTTCTGATTGCTTCTGTTTGCTCAGCAAGATAAGAAGCAAAGTCATCAGCAGAGAGTGAAGAACAAGGAATACAAGTTGGAAATTTGATAAGAAAAAGTGTGACATAGTAACCTCAGAGAGGAAAAAAAAAATTCAATGAGAAATAGAAACTGTGGTTGACAATTGCAGAGAGGCACTAAGGGCCCACCTGAGACACAATCATGAAAATTAAGAGAGATCAGTCAGCTAAGTTAGATGTTTCTCTCCAACCATGAACTGCAAGCTTGGTAAACATTTATTAAATGTTTATTATGTGCCAAGCACTATTCTAAACACTTCATTTTTATATTACTTTATATTAATACATTTCAGCCCACAACAACTCCATTAGATAGGTGTACATGAGGAAACTGAGGCGCAGAGCAGTTAAGAAACTTACTCAAGCCACATGGCTAGTAAATGTTCGACTCAGGATTCAAGGAGCGTGGGTCCAGAGCCCACATCCTTAATCACTAAACTATGTGACATTTCTGTAAGTGCTTGGGATTAACCAGTATTGATGTTCTGCCATTTGAGTAAGGCAGAGAGTGAGGCAAAAAAGCTGAGGGCATTTACAAGTAATCAAACAATGGAATCTAAGCTGGACAAGGACGAAGTGAGGATAAAAGAGGGTAGTGGAAACTAAAAATTGTAATAGTCAATGGATTAGAAGTCCCAGAGTAGTCCAAAATTGTCATAGAGGCAGTTAGCTGAAAACAGAAGAAGGGGTGTTTGGTGACTGGATGTTAGAAGATGAGATTTTGAGTATGGTACAGTTATTCACAACAACATAGTATAAAGTTTTACCATGATGATTGGCAGCTAAGGTCAGGGGGTGAGATGAGGCATGAAAAGATTGTAATGGAAAAGGTCACGGGGCCATGCGCGGTGGCTCACCCCTGTAATCCCAAAGGTCTGAGAGGCCAAGGCGGGCCGATCACCTGAGGTCAGGAGTTCAAGACCAACCTGGCCAAATGGTAAAACCCCATCCCTACTAAAAATACAAAAAGTTAGACAGCCGTGGTGGCCTGCACCTGTAATCCCAGCTACTTGGGAGGCTGAGGCAGGAGAATCGCTTAAACATGGGAGACAGGGGTGTCAGTGAGCCAAGATCACACCACTGCACTCCAGCCTGGGCAACAGAATGAGACCCCATCAAAAAAAAAAAAGAAAGAAGAAAAAGGTCAAGAGACTTAAAACAAAATCCATTGAATGCACTATATATATATACACACACACACACACACACACATATATACGTATATATATACATATATACGTATATATACATATATATATATATACACACAAAAGGTAGTCATGGAAAGAAAGAAATAAGTCAGGTGTTAACATCTTCACCAAATGAGGAGCTTTGTAGATTACTACAGGATGGAAGGATAAGCATAGTCCAGCGGCTTTGCTCCAAATAGATATTCCAACTCTTCCCAATTTACAGATAACTTTCTTGGTTTTAACACTGAAAGTCCTACATTCTGGGTCTCCATGAGCTAGCGATTTTGAAAGATGAAGAAAAATGAGACATTTTCTGGATATGGCAATGAAAAGATTGTACCTGCTCTATTTCCAGGCCTTGTGAGATATGGATGTTACGAATTTTAACTCTAAAAAACTGTCATGTGGTAGGTACTACTATTATATTTGTAATTCCTCTTCTCAGAATAGAATGCTTTGTTAACATTAGCTGATTAGTTTGATGCAAATATTTCCAAAGCATTTTCCTCACATTTTGTGCTACCTTGATTCCTAAAGGGTAATGATTATGTTTTTTGTCTCACTAAAACTAACATGCTCTAAAAGCTATAGCTAATTCTTTTTTACCAATAAGTATTGTAAATACTTGAATGCACCCAATAGGGAAAAATCACTCAGGTAAGAAAGTCTTTTCTCACAGAAAAAGTGTTGGCACTCGGGAAAGGATAGGCATGGTACTGCAGTATCATCCTATAATGAGAAATACTCTGCCATAGAAGGGTCCACATCTTCCACTCCACTAATTCAAAGACTTCTGGGTCTAGAGTATGGAGGGAGAATCACAGTATTATTTTAGAAGTTATTTAGGAGTTATGGAAACCATCTTATTTAATTTAAACTCTTGTGGAAACTCTTCATTCAGATTATGCATTAAAAGTAGTTTCTGTGTATTTCTATATTCACATGGCATCAAATGCTGTATGACATTTTTCCATTTCTTAAGCTGGACATTTACAAAATGTGTATCAGATTAAGTGATTTCAAAATAACACGTGCAAAGAAAAAGTCTGAAAAAATACACAAAAGATTCACTAAAAAATTATCCAGATGGTGCAATGAGACCATCAGGCTAGTCTAAACCATCTTCCAGGTCTTTCCTGCCTTGTAACCATATCCTTCTTTCTCCTTGCTCTTATCACTAAACTTCTCGAAAGCAAAGTCTATATTTTTTTAACTCCAAATCACATCTTGGATTGAACCTGACTTCAGCCCACACTCTCTTAGGAGGTTACCAAATGACTACTTGCATAGTCATTTATGAGAAAATCCCAATTTCCTATCCTTTTATTATTTTCACTATATTCAGAATGAACTATGTAACTAAATGTCAATGATTTTTACACATGTGTTAGTCCGCACAAGTTTATAATCCAGAAAAAAACTACTTAATATGCCATATATCCTAAGTTCAGGTTTAAATGCCCAGCTTTCTAAACTCAGTGTCCATCCCTCCTTGAAATTTCAGTAATGTTTCAAACCATTTGCTATCTCTTCTCCTGAAATTATCTAACTCCTGTCCACTTTTAAATAATCTCTTATCTTATTCTCCTATTAAGTTCTTTTACTTTCTACCTCCAAAATTAGTTCATTATTTTTCATATAATTCTTGAACTTTTAGCAACACAATGACACCTCTCTTTTTAATATATTCTTGCCCTGAATAGTTTTCCTGAATGTTCTTTCTTTGGTCACTTAGTGGCTTCTTTTCTTCCTCCAGGCTCCAAAGGCCAGTAATCCCCCAGAATCTACACTTGCACTTTCCCTCCCTTCTTTCTACAAGGCTGATCTTTATTAGCAAGTGTCTATTCTCATGATTTCAAGAGCCATTCCTAAACAGAATGTACCTCAAAACCTAACATTTTGAGAATTCTTTCCTGCAGTTCCAACCCATTGCTAAACATCTTCACCTGGATGGCTTACAGTCACCTCACACTCCAATGAAAATCACATTCATCTTCCTAACCAAAACCAGTTATTCTCCTGATTTCTCTAATTCTGGTTAAAGCAGCCACCAATCTCATGGTCACCCAAACTTAAAACCTCTGTTTTTAATCTACTCTAGTCAGAATGGTTAACTTTTTCTATCTCCACCCTAGGTCTGACAATCATCACCTCTTCTTCACGCCTACAATTATATTATAGTGGCTTCTTAATTGCCTCTTTGTCTCTGGTTTTTCCACCATCCAGTCTGTCCAGGATATTACTGCCAAATAAATATTCTAAAACCCAGTATTATGACATTTCTTATTCAGTAACCTTTAGCAGCCTCCTACCATATAGCAAACTAAAGTCAAACTACCTAACCTGGCAACCAAACCCCTCTAAGCTGCTTGTATTTCTCTGGTAATACTTATCTTACAATAGAGTCAAACCTCTTAGATTCTAAAATCAGAAACGAGAAAATCATAAATAATCAAAATTACCCTGGAAAAGTCCTTCGACAGGCACTCACCTGGAGACCGCAAGTTGATTTGGCACAGCCAGTTTTTCCTCCAGCGTTGGAACAGATTCCTGTTTCTTTGCTTGAGCACCAGATGAAGTAGCTGGCTTGCTTTTAGGGTACATTTTATACGAAAAATGCATATATGTATATCTTTAAAAACTAGAATCACTCAGCTCAGTGATATACTTGCACTTCAGAACAAACTGAGGAAACCACAGATTCGCATCTCCATTGTCATGCTCCAGGCAATCATTAAAAGGAATGATGGGCAGTATTGTCAACATTATTTACATTGGTAATTTTCTCATTTTTATTAGATTGTTAGTTTGCTTTTGTTTTGCTGAGATAATGGGATTTCAACTGTTAAGTCTTCATTAAAAGTTATTTAGGAACTTGCCTTTACTCATCCCCCTGAACTTTGGGGATAGAAATCATATCATATTCCTATTTTCATTTTATACAGCACTTGACACTGTACTGAGTTACCCTGTAAGTATTTTTTCAACAAATCAAATTTGCTTTGATTTGTTTATAATAATTAAGTGGTGTTCAATAGAATATGTCTGATGAAAGTGTTATTTCCTATTTTATTAAAATCTGGATCTTTTCCCATAAAGACATATTGACAAAGTCTTTTCTATTGCAATTATTTTAAGGCAACAACTATTTTTAAAATATGTTGCTCTATTTTAAATATAATAATAAAACAATATTGATAAACTCCAGTAGAGGCTATGAAATAGCTATCTACTTGGTATCTATATTTAATAACCAAAATATGCATGTTAAAATATTTGTATATTTCAATACAGATGCCACATATTTATATTTAAAAATAATTAATCTACAGTTGTTATTTAAATTAATAACGAGGGGCCGGGCACGGTGGCTCATGCCTGTAATCCCAGCACTTTGGGAGGCTGAAGTGGGTGGATCACCTGAGGTCAGGAGATCAAGAGCAGCCTAGCTAACATGGTGAAACCTCATCTCTACTAAAAATACAAAAATTAGCCAGGCATGGTGGCAGGTGCCTGTAATCTCAGCTACTCGGGAGGCTGAGGCAGGCAAATCACTTGAACCCTGGAGGCAGAGGCTGCAGTGAACCGAGATCACGCCACTGCACTCTAGCCTGGGAGACAGAGTGAGACTCCTGTTACAAAAAAAAAAAAAAAAATTAATTAATAAAATAAAAAATATATGAACAAGGAAATAACTGCTGTAATATGTCATCATGATTATATTAAATCACGAAAAAAACTGATAGCATTCCTGCATTAAACCGCATAGGGTTTGCCAAGGTTATTTAAATATACCTTATAAATAGAACAAAAAAATAGGTCCCAGAAAAGTTACAAATACAGTATCCCACGTAACTTAAGATTGTTACTAGAGTTATTTAAATATTTACCTTGGGGAAATATAAGATATCCAGAGCTGCTTCTGGGAGATAATTTAAATAAGCCACCCTGTGCATTTTGAGGAACGTACAAAAATAAAGTTTAGACTTGCTGCCACATCCTCTAGATACCTGTTATATTCTTCCTGAAATTTAGTGACAGAATCTACCCTGTAGTATCCAACGGTGTACAATTGGCAGGTTTGAGAAGTCATCTTGAGTTGGGGTGGTGCTAATGGACATTCCCCAGGAGCACCTAAAGGGCAGCTATGAAGGCGACTCTAGGTGGTGTCACACACCTTTGCTTCCCTGGGCAACATCCGCGGGGCTTTGAGAATGTTCCTGGGAACGTTGATCTCCGAGTGAAGGTTGGAGCTTCCTAGTGACCACTAGGGGGATTGGGAGCACCGTTGCGGCAGGCTGCCCTCTGGAGGCCGTGGAAGGAAAGGGCTCCAGGGATGTTCTGAGGTTTACAGGCTGCACAGACCAAACAGCAGTGGATGCTGACGCTAAAAGACTATTAATGGGCCAGGAGTGGTGGCTCACGCCTGTAATCCCAGCACTTTGGAAGGCCGAGGCGGGTGGATCACGAGGTCAACAGATCGAGACCATCCTGGCCAAAATGGTGAAAACCCATCTCTACTAAAAATACAAAAATTAGCTGGGCATGGTGGCGTGTGCCTTTAGTCCCAGCTACTCAGGAGGCTGAGGCAGGACAATCACTTGAACTCGGGAGGCAGAGGTTGCAGTGAGCCGAGCCGAGATCGTGCCACTGCACTCCAGCCTGGCGACAGAACGAGACTCCATTGTCAAAAAACAAACAAACAACAACAACAAAAAAAACTATTAATGTAGGGAACAGACCTCAGATATATGGAGCCAGATGAAGATGCCTTTTGGGTCACTGATGCCTGGCATGCTGATAACCTTTCTACCTAGATTTCTAGTTTTTCACGCATGTCCAAAGAACTAGGTCTCCCTGAAGAAGGAAAGCTACATATCAGAATGAGGAAACAGAATATATACAGGCTTTGGGATCAGACCAACTTGTATTCAAATCCAATTTGCCATTTATTAGCATGAGAGGATGATTAAGGCCATATGTTTAATCCCTGTAAACCTGTGTTTCCTCATCTGGAAAATGCAAAGTACTTGGTATCAGAAGGTACTTTAAAATTAGAATGGATTCAAAAGAGGAAGTTGTACTTTTATTTTTTAACCTAATACAATTGGAATATCTGGTACTCTGGGTGGTATCAGTCATTACTGTCCCCAGCTACCTTCAGTAAAATCTAACATCTCTGTCAATAGCTACACAGACTCCACAGATCAATAACAGCCTTATGTAGTGAAACATGAGATGCCCTAGAAGATTCTGCTGCTTCCAAACCTGCTATATTTTGTATTGGACATAAATACTAATTGTTCTCATGAGCATCAGCATATAGGAAGGCCTATAGCCTCCCGATCTAACCCCCTACCAGGTGTAGCCAGTATATCTAAATGGAGCTCTCACCTGCCTATCTGGTACCTTTGGTTCCTCAAGGTGTTGAGAGCCTCCTCCTGAATTACAGTTGCCAGAATCAGCAGAGTGAGGAGCGGATAGAGTTGGAGGGTCCAGCCTACCTAACTAACCCCCGTATCCCTTTCCCTTGGTATTGGTCTTTGTTGGTAGTATTAGTCCTGCTCCTCAGGCTCCATCTGTTAAACATCTCAACAGCATATACATACAGCTACCTATTTAATTATTCTAATCCCACCTGATGCTGCCCCCAAGAAGTTTCTTCTGTCCCGCGTCATTGCATTAGTCCCTTGAACTGACTTCATCCTGTATTTAAACTATTACACCCTCAGCTTGGGTTTTAAACGTTAGATCTCATTACAGTCCATTTTCCCCAGGCCTCATTCACAAATATTACACTTAGCCTCAGATTGTTCCTCAAAATCTCTCAAAAGAGCAGAGAGTTATTACTGCATATAACCTTTCTACCTAGATTTCTAGTTTTTCATGCATGTCCAAAGAACTAGGTCTCGCTGAAGAAGGAAAGCTACATATCAGAATGAGGAAACAGAATATATACAGGCTTTGGGATCAGACCAACTTGTATTCAAATCCAATTCGCCATTTTAAGGCAACAACTATTTTTAAAATGTTGCTCTATTTTAAATATAATAATAAAACAATATTGATAAACTCCAGTAGAGGCTATGAAATAGATATATACTTGGTATCTATATTTAATAACCAAAATATACATGTTAAAATATTTGTATATTTCAATACAGATGCCACATATTTATATTTAAAAATAATTAATCTACACTTGTTATTTAAATTAATAACAAGGGGCCAGGCATGGTGGTTCATGCCTATAATCCCAGCCCTTATATTTTAATCGGAAAATATAAGGGCTAGAGTTATTGTCTGGAGTCACTGAACTAGCACCCAGATTCCTAATAGACGATGTGGCTATAGAAATAGGGTCAATTTATTCCATTAGTTAGTTTCTGTTAATTAACACTGTCATCAAAGAAAAAAACCCATAAATACTCAGAAATGACTCTAAAAAGAGTTCTTCATCCTCTAATTTAAAAAGTAGTTAATGCACAATTTTTAACGAATGTGGTGGCTTTTGTCTAGTCTCTTCGTAGCAGAACACATACTTAGAGTTGTGCACTTGGGGATTTTTTCCTGTAATAACGATAGATTTCAACTGATCCACCTATTTTCTCCTCTGGAATGCCTCATAACCAAGAGTGTGTATCTCCAGATAGCAAGAAAGGGGGAATTATTTAGTGGCCCAAGAATTGCAAGGAATACTAAATGGTTCATAACAGAATTCAGACCTTATTAGAAATGTGTCATAATAGGCTGGGCGCAGTGGCTCACGCCTGTAATCCCAGCACTTTGGGAGGCCGAGGTGGGCAGATCACAAGGTCAGGAGATTGAGACCATCCTGGCTAACACAGTGAAACCCCGTCTCTACTAAAAATACAATAAATTAGCCGGGCGTGGTGGCGGGCACCTGTAGTCCCAGCTACTCGGGAGGCTGAGGCAGGAGAATGGCTTGAACCTGGGAGGCGGAGCTTGCAGTGAGCCGAGATTGCGCCACTGCACTCCAGCCTGGGCGACAGAGCGAGACTCTGTCTCAAAAAAAAAAAAAAAAAAAACAAAATGTGTCATAATAGATGGATACTGATATTCATCTTAAAGTATTATAGAATACCTCTCATTTCCTTTCCAGTCTTAGCATTCTACCTTTTCTATTATTATTGATTTATAAATTAATGAATTGCTTAAGAAGTAAAAATAATTTATTTGCCTGGTTGTCTGTCAATTTTTGCTATGAAAAAAATGTCCAAAAACTGTACTTGTACATCTGTCCCACAAAAATAAACACTGTATCTATCCATATCTGGAATAACAGAAGATTTGCCACACCAGTCAATGATGAAAATCTTCCTTCGAATTAAACATCAAAGTATTAGATGCTAGAAAAGGCAACAACAGATTTTTTTCATATCCACATTACAAAACTGCAACTCTGAAAAATATTTTTCTAAGAGTTCAATGCTTTCTAAAGTCGCTGTCATCAAATTTTGACATAAAGTATTTCAGGCACCCAATTTAGAAAACAAACAGCTATTAAATGTTTAAAATGTCTATTGCCATAGATGTTTTAATAACAGAATAACATTAGTTTCTTTTTGCCTCCTTTTCAAAAAATTACGCAGTTCAATGTGTGTTTATACATTTTTACAAATATATTTCCCCACTGTGTCAAAAAGAAGAGCGTAAATCAATTGAAGTGCATCAGAACTGTGCTTCTTTGTACCACATTATATGACAAGCTGTAAATAAAATGAACTTTTTATGAATACATTATGTATGGGGTATGTTCCCAGGGTTGCATATGAAGAGTATTTTAATGACATACATTTTTCTAGGTAACCAAAAGCATATTGCTATTTCAATAACCCCTGTGCTGAATATAAAGCAATTTTAAAGTGTCCTAGCACAGACTTAGTAGTCCCAGCACCTGAAATATTGACATGGTAAGGTTGGTTTCGAAAATTATTCCTGGCCGGGCGCGGTGGCTCACGTCTGTAATCCCAGCACTTTGGGAGGCCGAGGCAGGCAGATCACAAGGTCAGGAGATCGAGACTATCCCAGCTAACATGGTGAAACCTCGTCTCTACTAAAAAAATACAAAAAAATTAGCCGGGCATGGTGGCAGGTGCCTGTAGTCCCAGCTACTTGGGAGGTTGAGGCAGGAGAATGGCGTGAACCCGGGAGGCAGAGCTTGCAGTGAGCCGAGATTGCGCCACTGCACTCCAGCCTGGGCCACAGAGTAAGACTCCGTCTCAAAAAAAAAGAAAATTATTCCTTTGGGAAATTATGTCAGCCACCATGGATTTTAAGAAATATATACTTTAAGTATTTAATACCCTAGGAATATAATTTCTATTTTAATGTTAAATTTCTTTAAATGATGACAATTACTGCATACCCTTTAGATATAAATAAGCATATATAGTTATTATTTTATTAAGTTATATAAATGATTTGGAAACATAACAGAAACAAAAATTTTATAACTTAGCAAGGAAAATATCTAATCAAAAGTCATGCATAATGTGGAAATGCTCTAAATATAATATTATATTGAAAATCTGGGTACAGGCTTCATATAAAGCATAATTAGGTTCCCATAAAAAGAAAAAATATATTCTTAGAAAAGCCTGGAAGCAATCCAATAAAGTGCTAACAGTAGCTTTTTGGGGATGCATGTTCTTTGTATCTTCCTGTATTTTTTTCATTCTATACAATAAATGTTAATTTTATCTTTATTAAACTAAGATAAACTAATTTTATCTTTATTAAACTCTATTAAACTTTATTAAACTAAGGCCTATAGAGCACCTACTATATATCAGGCGCTGCTCTAGGCACTGGCGTACAGCAGGAAAAAACACTAAGTGCCTGCCCTCAGGGAGCTATGTTCTTCAAGTGTGTATGGGGAGAGGGGGACGATGGACAACAACAAGATAAACATGTAAATAAACAGAAAGTTAGATAATGACAAGTGCTATGAAGCAGGGAAAGCAGTGCAATGAGATAGGGAAATATAGAGACTAGAGAAGTGTAATTTTATATAGAGTGGTCGGGAAGATATTACTGAGAAGGCAACGTCTAGAGAGGGAGAGCCATGCAGGAAGTGAAAATACAAATCTCACAGGTATCTGGGGCAAGATGGATCTAGGCAGAAGAAACAGCAAGTGAGAAGCTGGCATGCAGAAGTGGGCTTGGGGTGTTTGAGGGAGGAGGGGAGCTGGAGCTCAATGAGTGAGGAGAAAAGGGCTAGATGAGTTCTGATAGGCAGCCCACAGTCAAGGCTTGAGACACTGACAAAGTCTCACCGTAGGGAGACCACTGCAAGCCTTTAAGAAAGAGAACAGCATGACTTGACTGAATTGTAAAAGGGTGCCCTGGATGGCTGCTGTGACCAGAATAGACTGGGGGACAGAGGCGGAAGTTGGCAGACAAGTCAGTAGTCATTGCAGGGACTCAGAGAGAGCTAAAAGTGGTCTGGATTAGAATGGCACTGATGGCAGGGAGAGAATTGGTCAGATACCGAAATGTACTTTATAACAAGGTGAATGAGTGAGGGGTTTGAAAATTGTTAATATTAAGCTATGTATTTTCATATTTCCTTCCTTCCTTCATATTTCCTTCTAATGTCTAAGGTCTAATGTCTAATAACTAAAAACCTCAGTTTTTCTATCTTGTGGTCTTAGTTTTAATAAAGTATATTTGATGTTTAACACAGAAATAATTAATAAAATTTTACTTGAATCATGTATAGTCAAACCTCAGCCAGGTACAGCTTGTTTTCCACACTATATATTATTTCTAGTTTTTTGAAGAATTTGTGGCATGCACCAGTGAACGCTCAATAGACTATTTTTTTTTCTAAAATACAATAGAATAATCCTTCAAACATTCTAGGCTTCTAATGTACTTCATCTTAATTAAAGTACCACCTCTGTTTTTAGATAGCTAGTTTGAGGGAATAGCCACATGCTGACCTAGAACAGATTCTATTAATAGAATGACTTAAATCATTAGTTCTTCAAAAACTGATTCCGAAGGATATTGAAGAAAATGTCATCTTGGTAAAAAAAAAAAAAAAAAACTGTTTTTAATGTCAGTAGCAAAACATGGAAGAAAAGTTTCCAAAAGCTAAGAGCTCAGGATTTAAAGCAGACAGCCTTGAGTCTTTGGGTTTGAGTCGCTGGTCAGCTGTTACCAGCTATGTGATCTTAAGTCCATTGCTTAAGCTCTCTCAGTCTCAGTTTTCTCAATTGTAAAATTTGGCAACAGTACGTTCCTCAAAATCATTATGAACCTTAAGTCAAACAACTCACTTGGTACAGATGAGCACATAGTAAGAATTCAATAATTGTTGGCTATTATTAAAATTAGCAATATTACTTTTCAGATGTGAAGGGTGGGTGGTGATGCCATCATTTTCCTAAAGTTTCCTGCATAGTCAGTGCTTCCCTTCAGCTCAAGACTTTACACTCTAGCCAAATTTCCTCCTTACCATCTCCAAAATGTGACAGCCCCTGATTATCATGCCCAGGTGATTTCTTCCAAAGCAGAAAATTTATGTAGGAGGCATCCTTTGAAAGTAGATTTTGGCGGGGCGCGGTGGCTCACGCTTGTAATCCCAGCACTTTGGGAGGCCGAGGCGGGCGGATCACGAGGTCAGGAGATCGAGACCACGGTGAAACCCCGTCTCTACTAAAAATACAAAAAAATTAGCCAGGCATGGTGGCGGGTGCCTGTAGTCCCAGCTACTCGGAGAGGCTGAGGCAGGAGAATGGCGTGAACCCGGGAGGCGGAGCTTGCAGTGAGCCGAGATCGCACCACTGCACTCCAGCCTGGGCGACAGAGCGAGACTCCGTCTCAAAAAAAAAAAAAAAAAAAAAAAAAAAAAAAAAGAGGTATATGGCTTTTTTGTATGTGAATTTGCAGTGGGGAGAATGCACTAACCCAAAATTTGAAAGACTTAAGTGTGAAAGCGCATTTCTTTGCACTTCTGTGCTGGACAACTTTACATCAGTTAGCCTGTCGAGACTCTACAGGAAGGTGTGCACTCACTGGCATGAAAGATCTCTTGGCCACTCCAAAGGTTTCTCCCCATCCAGAGATCAGCTGAGACAAGCACTCACTATCACATGATGAAGGACAGGGTAACTGTCTTGGACTCCAGTAGCCAATCTTTTGGGAGCCAGCACATGCCCTTGGTTCATGGGATGTGCTAATAATTTAGACTTGAGATCACACAAGCCCTGCCTTTCTTGATCTACTCTTAGTTCATGTACAGTAAAGTAGTTCAGTTAAACTAAACTCTTCAGAATTTAGTTCTGGCAACAGTTTTGGGAGGTGGAAACACTCAGGTTCAATGGATTTTGTGCCCCTCTGGATATATACTTTAAACATTTTCTGGGATAAAATAACCCTTTGATTTAGGTTTGGTAGTCATTTCATTATTGGCGTCTGACACAGTGTTCCTTATCATAAACAAGTGTACAGAGACTATGAGCAAGTCAGGACTGTACGAGCGTGTGTGTGACTTTAGAGAGTGCCACTTTTAGCAACTATGAGAAAAGCTGTATTTTCAAAGTAATTTGAAATCTCTTAGTTTTAATTTTTCTTTTCTTACTTTTTTTTTCTTGGTAGGATGTTACAAAAGGTTTTAGAATTAACAGAACGGTTTTTAGAAATGCCACAATGTACATTTGCTTGAAGTTTATACCCATGCTGGATTGTAAGCTCCATAAGAGAAGGTGTTGTCTGTTTAAATACCATAATCCTGGCCCAAGCACAGTGCCAGTATTTGTTTATTGACTATAGCATTATATGGCAAAAAAAAAAAAAAAAAAAAAAGAATTTGGGAACTAACAGTTAACTTTGCCTATCTTGATCTTTTTACTCAACTCAACCTTTTACCTCTTTTCTCAAACCCAGTCAACATTATTATTACATGCTCAATGAAGTAACAATAACTAATCTTCATTGCTAATTTTCAGTGCTTATTTTTAAATTACTCTGTTGCTTGAAATATCAATGCCTGTAAAATTAATTTATTTTTAGATTAAGGGATGAAGTAACCTCTGGTGCCCAAAAAACTGGAATTATATTAATTATATCAACAACTTTAGCGATTTTATGATTAAAAATTTCCAAGTGTCAAGTTTTATAAGATCCAAAAGTAAGCTGTTCCAAATGCCTTTAATGTGGAGTTCAATGCTATTTATGGGTATGGAAAAAAAGACTTCAAAGAACACATACAAAATGTTGGTGTTTATTTCAATGGTCTGATAATGAGTGATTATTTTCTATGTTCTCTTTTGGCCGGGCGCGGTGGCTCACGCTTGTAATCCCAGCACTTTGGGAGGCCGAGGGGGGCGGATCACGAGGTCAGGAGATCGAGACCACAGTGAAACCCCGTCTCTACTAAAAATACAAAAAATTAGCCGGGCGTGGTGGCGGGCGCCTGTAGTCCCAGCTACTTGGAGAGGCTGAGGCAGGAGAATGGCGTGAACCCGGGAGGCGGAGCCTGCAGTGAGCCGAGATTGCGCCACTGCACTCCAGCCTGGGCGACAGAGCGAGACTCCATCTCAAGAAAAAAAAAAAAAAAAAAGAAAAATAGTAGTCCTCAAGTAATAGGACTTGATAGCACCATTTGTCACACATTCATCCTGAATTCACCTGGTAATTGAAGTGACCATTTGTATTAGCTAATTGATTTTATCCAAAGAAGAAACACACTTCCCATATTTTTACGGCAGAAGATAGTTTTGCAACTTGGAACAGGCCACCAACCAAAGTTAGGCTCCATCTCTCCCACAGAGACTGAGAGATAGAGGTGCTATCTCCCTTGATGTCCACATTCGAGAATATGGCTTAAGATCCTTGAGAAATACATTTCTGGGTCATAAAACTGCCAAAAGACCTATCTAGTTTTCAAAAGGATTTATACACATTTCAAAGAGAGGAGCAAGTACTTACAGTTACAGGTTTTCTTAAGTAAATGCTGAAAGTGAAAGGAATAGCGAGAAATCTCTTCCCTTATTTACAATGCCTATAATTAAGTCTTTCATTTTTAATTTTTCTTTGTCCTTATAATAGCTATATAGGGCATATTTGTGTGTGTGTAAAACTATATGAAAACTATCTTTTGTATGCATTTATAGATATACACATATATACAGTATATTAACTGTACAAAAGAAATTGATGGCAAAAAACACTATCTGGTAAATGATAGTACCAAAAAGGACTATAAAAATGTATCAAAAACTTAACATTGGTTGTGTCTGAATAATCAGATTCTGTGTCATTTTTATCTTCTCCTTTCTACTTACATGTATGTAAAATGATTTTAGCACAAATTCTGTTTATAATTGAGAAAAAGAAAAAACATAGGTTGTTTTTTAAATATTGAAAAATATTTCCCAAAAAGTATTGGCAAAAATTTTCCCATCTGTGAGAAAAGGAGATGCCAATTTTTTAAATAAAAATAATGTAAGGCATTCAGCACACAGTTATTTATGATGCTTTGTTTTGTTGTTTTAAACTGTTTCACAACAGTTTATTATTCAGCAAGATGAAGACCAAGGGTGAGTTTGCTGAACTCAATTTCTACAGTTTGAAGTGATCACAATATTGGCAGAGAAGAAAAGCTGATTGGTTGTTACTATGATGAGGATAAAGAGTGAGACGTAGGGCCAGTGGCTGAGTCCACGGGTACTATCATTGAGTGACCAAAGCAACTAGTGGTTCATACCAACCACGATTCAAGTAACAGTCGCTAAGCTATTTTCAGAATCAGTTCCCTCTTCTGAGATATAGGACACTACTGTTTTTCCCCCTTAAGAGCTATTTTCTCACAGGAGAGATGGAATTAATACTTCAGCCTTTGCAAGTGGACATACAGCTCCAGATATTTTCCAAAAACTTTCTCAGCCTGCTGATAAATAAACTGCTATCTGGATTGTCCCATCAGGTCACCAAATAAATTGCAAAACGTCCAAAACCAGAAATAAAAACATTCAGGGCTCAGGATGACTATTCCACCAAAGAAACAAGAAATCAGAATGTGCAAGATACATATTCTGCTAAGCTCTCTGCCATCAAGGGCAATTGGAACATCCCAGTTTGGGATCCCAGAAGCCTCAGGAGTGGAAAGCCCCAGAGAAGAAAAAACATCAAACGCACAGTGCAATGTGCAGGAAAAAATACAGACTTGAAAGCCAGGCAGAACTGACATGAAATCCCAGCTATTTACTAGTCATATGACCTTGGGTGAGTTATTCCTACCCACCTCTTTCTTCATCTGGAAAATGGGGATATCAATCTATGCATTAAAGGGTCTCTGTAAAGAGTGAAAATACATGTAAAATTCCTGGCTCAAGGTAGGCATTCAATAATTGACAGCTATGTAATATTCCCACAGTACCATCGTGACATAACGGGACAATAAGAAGACTTGATTTGGTTGAGAATCGGCCTATATAATGTAATTTTTTAATCTTTTTTTAATACACTTTAAGTTCTAGGGTTAGCTTACAGCAATCTCTCTTTTTTGTATTCCTTCAACACTTTTGTCCATATCATGCCTTGAAGCTACTGTATCTACCTTGTGTTTTCAAATTTATCATTTACCACACTAGAGTTGAGCTCTTTCAAAACAGCAACTATTGAATTTGTGATGGATTATGTTCCATACTTCAGGCATATTTGCCTACCTTATGATAAGAACAGATACCAGAGGAAAATTGTTATTTCCTAAAACAGCTAAAAACATTTATAGTGCCTGTATATCTGTGTTCACAACTAACCATTCTATGAAAAATGCAAGCAGAAAAATAATTTATTTATTGATTTGTGAGATTTTTGCTTATATTTTTCACATTAAGCACAGAAACTGCTTTAAAGAGCTACAGATAAACATAGTAAATGGATTAAAGGATGATGCAAATGTTATTACACAGATTTTGTTTGAAAGAAACAGCAAAGGTATCATTTAGTCCAATTTAGAAAACAGTTAATCGTTCCTTCCTTTCTTTCTTCCTTCCTTCTTTCCTTCTTTTCTTCCTTCTTTCTTTTCTTCCTTTCTTCTTTCTTTCCTTCCTTCCTTCTTTTCTTCCTCCCTCCCTCCCTATCTCTCATTCACACCTTTCCTCCCTCACTCCCTTCCTTTCTGGACAGTTCAGTGCTAAAACCACTAGGTGGAGCCAAGCAAGATGGGCTCCAGCCTGCCTTACCAGCTGCATGCTCGACTGCTTCTGAAGCTCTTTGCTGCAGCTGAATGAAACCACTTGCTCGTTCCACCTCTGTGTGTCTATTCACCCCAAAGATTCTTCTCCCTAGCCTGTGGACAATTCACGCCCAGCTTCCTTCCCCACCACCCCTGCTGATGTCTAAACCAGTTCCATCCGTACTTCAAGGCATAATATCTCAAGGACTGCCACCACTCACAAAATAATATTTTCCTCCTCTTAACTTTCTCAGAATTTTCTCTGTTTCTCTCGTATGGCTTATCACGTTCTCTGTTGCATTCTTATTACTCAAGAATATATCCTATCATCTCTGGAAGATTGTAAATTCATTCAGAGTGGAAAGGCAAGAATTTATACCTGATGAATCTTGTCATTCCCTGAAGTACATAACACAGTGCCTATAATACACTACCAGACATTTAATTAGGATTTATCAATGATGTATTAGGTGAGAAAAAGGTAAAAAAAATGTTAGGCAACAAGAAATAAGGATGGAGATTAATGCATTCACTCATTCATTCAACACATGCTGAGTGTCAGACACAGTGGGAAAAAAAGACTATAAGAGTTTAGAATAGTGGGAGACAAAGAAAGATATAGCGGGTGTAGTGGTCACATGACTATATGGAGATTGCCAAAGGTCAGGCTGAAGGATAGAGACTTCAGACTAGAGATGCTAAAAAGCACCAGCATCATCATTTATAATTATATATAATTTACCATATTATTGACATCATTTATAATGATATGTTAATTATTTACTATGTCCATATATATGTGTGTGTGTATATATATATATATAGAGAGAGAGAGAGAGAGAGAGAGAAAGTTTCATTTAACCATCTCAAACACCCTCTGATGTTTGCAGATGAAGAAATAAATTTAAAGAGATTAAGAAATTTGCTCAAGGTCAATACCAATGTTAATAAGCTAATACTCACTGCAGTTAATACAGAGCAGGCTGGGATTCAAACCTAGGGCAGTGTGGCTCCAGAGCACTTAACCATTATACTATAAATCCACAAGGCTCTTAGGTAGAAGAAAGACTGCATTAAAAACTGTGATTGTAGGAAAATTCCTGTAACAGTGACCTATTGGATTGACTGACATTGGAAGGAGCTAAGGAAGACGTACTGTGAATACTCCTCAGTGATTCCCTACATTTATCCATCAAGCCAGGTTCTCAAAATTCTCCAGAAAATAACTCTAATCCAATTCTGTTGTAGATAACATGCAACATCAGCAATGTGCTGGTGGCCATAAGGTAATTTTTTTAATTTTTTATTTCCATAGGTTTTGGGGAAACAGGTGGTATTTAGTACATGAGTAAGGTCTTCAGCAGTTATTTGTGAGAATTTGGTGAACCCACCACCCAAGCAGTATACACTGAACCCAATTTGTGGTCTTTTATCCCTCATCCCCCTCTCACCCTTTTCCCCAAGTCCCCAAAGTCCATTGTATCATTCTTATGCTTTGCATCCTCATAGCTTAGCTCCCACTTATGAGTGAGAACATAATGATGTTTGCTTTTCCATTCCTGAGTTACTTCACTTAGAATAACAGTCTCCAGTTCCATCCAGGTTGCTGTGAATGCGATTAATTCATTCTTTTTTATGGCTGAGTAGTATTCCATTATATATATATGTGTGTGTGTGTGTGTGTGTACATATATATATATATATATATATATCTCACAATTTTTGTATCCACTCGTTGATTGATGGGTATTTGGGTTGGTTTCATATTTTTGCAATTGCGAATTGTGCAGCTATAAACATGCATGTGCAGGTATCTTTTTTGTTTAACGACTTCTTCTCCTCTGGGTAGACACCCAGTAGTAGGATTGCTGAATCAAATGGTAGTTCTACTTTTAGTTCCTTAAGGAATGTGGCCATAAGGTCTTAATATAAAGGCTTAAAAAGGTGTCTAACTAATTGACATTGTTTTGAGGGAAAAGATCATTAATTACCCTGCCAGATTGAGGGACAGTCTCCAAGACAACTGACCTTGACTCTTCAAAACTGTCAGTACTACTAAAGATAGAACAAAGGCCTGGGAACTACTTTAGACTGAAAGAGCTAGCGAGACAAATAAATGAAATATATGACCCCCCAATTGGATTCTGAATTTTTAAAAATAAAAGCTGTATGGAACATTACCAATGCAACTGAGGAAATTTTAAGACTGGCTATATATTACATAGTATTATTGTATCAATGTTAAAATTGTGGATGTAATAATGGCATTATGGTATTTAGGAAAATTTCCCAGTTTTCAGGAGATGATGCTGAAATATTTACGAATGCAGTGGTAAGATGCTTGTGACTTATTTTTAAATGACTCTGCAAAATAAACATGCATATACATATATGAAGTGAAAAAGAAAATAAAAGTAGCAAAGTTAATTGGTGCACCTACGTGATGTTACACTAGTGTTCATTTTCTCAACTTTAAAATTTGTTAAAATAAAAAGTTAAGTATATGCATCATCCTAGAATACCAAGGAGTCATTTACAAATCTATATGAGTAACTTTTAAAGTGTAAACACACCAATATGCTAACAGAAATATCTATTTGCTACATTATCAACTTGGAAAATACAAAACTTTTTTTGGTAATCTCCACAAGAATGAGGTGGGAGAAGGTAATTTCTATAAAAATCCTTAAACAGAAAATCTTCAAGAATTATACTCTAGAAATTCATGTCTGTTATTTGCTCTGTACAGCTCTCCTCCCAAGAAAGAACTGAGGTTGTGCCAGGAATTTTTTACTACAAAACATTATGATGCCAGTGTGGCTTACACATCCAGACAACATCTGGCACATCTGGCAAAGAAAACTTAAATTACTGGAGGTCTGCTAAAGATGTAAGATACATAAGCTTGGATCTTTGATGTACAAATTATGTCTTTTAATGATGATGAACTCAGTTTGGAGATAGAAACATATAATTTCAGAACTTTTTTCATTAAATGCTCCAAACAGTAGGAAGAAGACAAAAAAAAAACACACTATTTTTCTCCCAACAGTAGAATCCTCATAATCATTATTAAATATCCACTTTATTGTGTGACTTCAAAATATATCTGAAAGCTAGTTTTACTCTATTGTTATATATGATCTTATAATTATTTCTATAGCTCTTTACATGATAAAAACATTCTTCAAAATATTTAAGTATATGATACTTCTATGAGGTATCTGCCTAAATCTAAAGTGACCTAACAATTCTTTAAGATATATTTATAAGATGCTAAATGAATACTAGTTTTGTTAGGGAGGAAGAAAGTTTACTTAATCATATCTCTTTAAATTAGTGTTTCTTTTATACCGTATCTTATAGTTGTAGTCACTGTGCTGAGGTTTTAAAACTTAAAGATCATCAAGTATTTACTTTAAATCTATCATACACTCATTGTACTAGGAAAATAGGCCATGACCACATGGTTGCAGTTTTTCTAATCTACCACTGCAAAGGTTCCTTGATCCCTTAGGAATGGTATGTTATCCAAGAAAGCTTAGTCATAAATTTCCTTGCAAATTTCATTATAATACAAATACTGTTTTAAGAAAAATAATGACCCTGTCTAACAAAAAGATCTCTAGGCCATAGTACAAATGGTCCACATTTATGAATGAATATTCAAGATGATAATATCCCATTGCTTCAAAAGCACACAGATCTTATTTCATTTATACTTTCTCTTCCTTCTTCAGTCACTATTTATGCTACCCACAAAATATTTCTGATTAAACTTCTAGGCACCTAGTAAGATGCCCTTCTGAGCCTGCTTGAAGTTACATGTGACCATATGAAATGCTTTGGCCAATGAAATGTGAGCATAAGTGCCAAGCAGCAGTTTCAAGAGCCAGTGCATAACAATAAAAAGTGCCCAGCTCTCCTTTCTTCTGCCAGAGTGGTCGGGAATCTCCAGGTGAAGTTGCTTCATCAGACTGAGTACTAAATAGAAGATATTGCAGAGTAAAGCCCTCAAATCACAAGAAGTAAACCTGTTAGTTTTAAGCCACTGACGGTTGGGGTTGTGTATTAGTTACCACAGCATAATCAAGCCTATCATGACAAGCACACCCTCCATATTTCTCTCAAGATGACTGTGTTAGGCCCTTGAAATTTGCAAAGAATAGGGATATAAACACTGGTTACTTGGCTAATGAGTGCTTATTGTAATGGTATATGGCTGCAGAACCAAGCCTTATGGACACAGGATACGAGGCAGCACTTGTTTCCCTTATGGTCCTCTCAGCAGCAATCACCTGTTGATTGATAGTCATGTGTTCTCACATTATAAGAAATCATTTACCCTCCATATTGCTCCTTCTGCCATCCTACAACAATGCTGATTCATAAGGCCTCTGTAACAATAACAATGATTCTATTATTGCCCAACTCTTAAGGAAATTCCCAACTGCTTGGTTTAGTTCTCTCATAGAGTGCCCCTAATCACATGCAAGAAGTGTGAGCCCCCAAGTTCTGGAGGCCCAACGGTGTCCAAGATGGTTGAACCTTGATTTGACCTCAAACCAAGGTCAGTGAGGGACTTACAACTCAAAGGCAGCTTGGCTACAGTCTCTTCCACTTCACTGTCCATTCCTTGTGATCTTTCGTTCCCTTCTCAGTTGGAGAAATCTACTCCTTCCAAGTGTTCCTCTCTCCTCCCAGTCACCCTCTTGCACCCTCTTTCTCCTTCTCCTTTCTCCAGACTTAAACTTTCAAAGTAGGAAGAAAATTGTGAAATTTCAGTGCTTTATGAAAGTACCGAAGACTTTGGTCTCAAATTTGGTGACCAGTTTCTTAAATATTTGCTTGCGATGTGGGGTACGTTACCTTCAAAACCCCAGGAAAGAAGGGCTAGAACTCAAACAATATATTGAGATACAATGCTTGCATGTAAATTCCCTAAGAATAAGGATCTGATTGGGCATCCACTAAGCAGTCAGTAACTATAGGGGCACTCTATATGATGTGATTATAGCAAATAAATTATAAACCATGACTTTAAGCCAAGTTATTGTTTATGGATGTTTGATTTTAGGTCAGGCATCGACCCTTGGACTTACACTTAAATTCAGAGTGTCAGAGGCACATGGCACCAAGTAGAATATTCTACGTATAAAAGGCTAGCTGCAGCCACTGTCAAAAAAGGCAGCTTGTCTTAGAAGAGGTCTGTAGATAAGCCAGCCAGCCCACATTGGGTTCAGTTCACTGTTATCATATGAAACCTCATTTTAAAAGGTAGTTATTTAATCTCTATAATTCATATTTTCATTTTATTGGCTTGAAAATCCTTGCCCTTTGATTGGTAGAGAGTCCTCCAACTCATCAGAGTGGGAAATTCCCCAATTTGTAATGAGTGTTGAATGGTAAAAGTGAACCCTTTATACCTACCAAGGGCCAAAAAGGAAAGAGGCAAAATATCCAAGCAAATAGAAGCAGAAAGAAAATTTAAAGTGATACAGTGTATAAGCTTGATATGTTTATATTCCATATGCAGTTTGCAAAGTACTTCCACATAATTTACCAAGAAAAAAAAATAACCGATGCTATGATTAGAGATTTTCCTTGTTTAGTTATTGCTAGTTTTATGAGTCTCTTTTCCTCTGCAAAGTGAAACTAATCTCAGGATCTAGATTTCATAATTGTTGTGAAAGTTAAATGAAATAAAGAATGTGAAAAAATTTCATGAACTCCATTGCATTGTACAGTAATAGAATTTTGTAAAATCTTATCAAATTCAGTTATTATTTAGATCAATAATAACATATTAATGACTTTTTATGTGCCAGAGAATATGCTATGTGCTAGAAATATAAATATAAATAACACATAGTCCCTACTCTCAAAGAGCTAAAAGTTTCATGTGCAAGACAAAAATGGGGAAAATGATTTCAATAAAATATAGTAAACACGTGATAAAAGCATACTTAAAATCTGAGGGTGCATAGATTAGTCCAGTCATGGGGTATAGAAAAATATCCTGGAGAAAATGATGTCTTAAAGAATGAGAAACAATCTTGAAGAATGTAGAGTTGAAAATCCCTAGTTTTTAATTTATCATTTTATAGAGAAATTAAGTATCAGTTTGTTCTATTAATGTATAAGCTATTTGTACCTTGCTAGCTCCCCTATTACAGTGAGAACATCTTTAGGAAGGGACCATGTCTTATTTACTTTGTGTGCCCCCGAGTCTACTTGAATGTTTTAAGGGATTGACTCAAGTACTCTGAACACAAATGGAGGTACACATAACTGCACATAACTATATATATAATTACAAAGATTTGATTGTCACATAATGTCATAGAATTATAGAATTTCAGACCTGGAACTGGAATTGATCTTGGAGGGCATTTAATCCACACTGCAAATATGATGTAGAAGAAACTAAGTTGCAGAAAAAGCCATGCAAGTGATTAATGGCTTTCTCTGAATGCTGGGATTCTTATTATTTTAAACTATTATAAAGTATGGCCATAGTTTTGTGTGCTTATATAGATATGTTTATATAGAAATGTATATGCAAATATGTATGTGCAAGCATATGGAAGACATACATGCATAGATACATTGAATTCATGAAGATGTAGGCATCCCAGCTTGAATATCTCTTGAATTATAAATATCTAAACATTTCCTTATGAGGTGAAAAACAGATCCAGATCTTAAGCCCGACCCCCAGTTGCCATTTGCAAAACTGCCTTTTGTTGTTAATTTTAAGGAATTTTTAAGTTGCTCTATCCTAGAACTCCTTATCTTCTGTTACAAAGAAAGCTAATAAAAAGTCAGGAAACAACAGGTGCTGGAGAGGATGTGGAGAAACAGGAACACTTTTACACTGTTGGTGGGACTGTAAACTAGTTCAACCATTGTGGAAGTCAGTGTGGCGATTCCTCAGGGATCTAGAACTAGAAATATCATTTGACCCAGCCATCCCATTACTGGGTGTATACCCAAAGGACTATAAATCATGCTGCTATAAAGACACATGCACACGTATGTTTATTGCGGCACTATTCACAATAGCAAAGACTTGGAACCAACCCAAATGTCCAACAACGATAGACTGGATTAAGAAAATGTGGCACATATACACCATGGAATACTATGCAGCCCTAAAAAATGATGAGTTCATGTCCTTTGTAGGGACATGGATGAAACGAAATCATCATTCTCAGTAAACTATCGCAAGGACAAAAAACCAAACACCTCATGTTCTCACTCATAGGTGGGAATTGAACAATGAGAACACATGGACACAGGGAGGGGAACATCACACTCCGGAGACTGTTGTGGGGTGGGGGCAGGGGGGAGGGACAGCATTAGGAGATATATCTAATGCTAAATGATGAGTTAATGGGTGCAGCACACCAATATGGCACATGGATACATATATAACAAACCTGCACGTTGTGCACATGTACCCTAAAACTTAAAGTATAATAATAATTATTATTTAAAAAATACATTAAAACATATATATTTTAAATATGTGTAGTTCATTATATGTCAATTATCTCCAATAAAGCTGTTAAAACTTAAAAAAAATGAATTGTAGGCAATAAATATACTTGGTTCCTGGATTATCTGTCTGGAAGTAGATATGAAATACCAGGCCTATTACATAACGCTGCTACAGGGGACTCTAAATGTAGCTCAAACTCTGAGGCTTCTGAAGAACCATTATAAGACCTGATTACATTAGGTGACTAGCCCTAATAATTGAAATGTGAAATAAATACCATGGAAAGGCAATTCTCAGAGAAAGATTCCTAATAGGTCTATTGGATTTAGACTGGGAGTGGAAAATAATTTTAAAGTATTTTAAGCATATGACAGGAATGTGTAAGTTCTGTTTTCAAAACTGAACATAACAGTTTCGTGTTTCTGATGGGGAAAATGATACCTAAAAGAAAACAGAATCAGACTATGAGTCTTGAGTACCTTGTCTAGGAGTTTTGTTATAGTCTGCACAATTTTTGTTTATCTTGGAATCAATGGAAAGCTACCAAAAGTTTTAAAGTACAGAGTGACAAAATGAAACTATGAATTCTGGAATCAAACAATCTTGGTTTGAATTCAAGCTCTGCAATTTTATAGCTTTGGGATTTAGAAGAATTTTCTTAGCATGTCTAAACCTTGGGTGTCTCATTTATAAAGCTGTTATAATAACATCAACTTTTCAGTGTTGATGTGTGGATTAGAAAATGTATGTGAGTCTCTAGCACAATGCCTGGTGCCAACCAGGGCTCAACATGTAGTAGTATCATGAGTATTTTAAGCAGAATAATATGGCATTGGTGTATAGCATGGTTTGGGGTTGGAATAAATGAGAGAAAAACAAATTGAGATGCACATAATTAGTACTAAGAAAATATTGTCAATTGCTTCGCCACTAATAATGAATAGAATAAACTGCTGATTTTTTCAAGGAAGATGAAAGGCCATTTCACTGGTTACCTACTATTCTCAGTTATAAAGCATGGCTTCATGGAAACATTCTTGAACCTCTCTGTGGAACCATTTAGTCCTATCAAGACCCTAGGATATGTGTTCAATTCCTCTGCTCTATAGCAACAGTTCTTTAAGTACTTTTTTTTTTAGCACACAAGTATAACAGACATGAAGCCAAATATGCAGATGAAAATTGACAAATAGGTTTCACTAATGCTCACCTTGCTGTGCATGACAGAAGGCAATAATTTTAGGCAAACATGACTCAACTCCCAATGCTATCTCCATCTGTTGCTTCATCTCAGAGTCTCATCAATTTATCAATCCAGTGTCCCAGTCTTATCCCCTACCAGTCTTCATGCCTGTTATTGTAATATTCATGACTTTAATTCCATGATTTCTGAAGTTTCCACAGGGTTTCTGATTCATTAGATATTATATGCTTCACTGCCTTGAATGAAAATGTGTTCTGTGATTCAGAACTTGAACACTCTAAACTGCTTCTCATAAACCTAATATTTACTGTCTCCATCAGGTTTCTAACATACTTGAATTGCTGAATTTCCCTTGGAAAATTGTATTAAAGCGGCCTCAACAACCCAAATGCCAGCATTCTATTTAAAAGCAAAAATCTACTACCATGTTCTGCATCACTTGGGAATTTTGCAATGTGGCTGAAATATGAAATAGATAACTAATGTAGCTATCCAAGCTATACAAGTATTATGTATTTTGCATTTTTCTATGTATTTCTCATTGAATTCAAAAAGTTTGGGGCTTGATAGGATGTTGTGATCAAAGTATAGTGAATAATAGAAGAGAAATTAATGTCATGGCCATTCTATTAGAACTCTTTCAATTGCTAGTGATAAAACCCCATCTCAAACCAGCTTGAGCAAAATAGACTTCATTAGCTTAAATAAATAAAACGTTCATAGGTTTCTAGCTCAGGGCATAGCAGCATCCAGGTGCTGATATATAGCTCTCACTCTCCCTTTCTTGGACAACTGGCTTTTCTAGGCATAATGAATAGCTGCACCCTACAATATCCTTCACCATCATGCTATCTTAGCAACTCCACAGAAAGAAAGCAATGAGACAATGCTCCCTGTACTAAGTACTAAGACCAGGGGACTAGGGTGCTCTAATTAGTTAGACCTAAGGCATGCAGCCTCTTCTGCATCTGGGAAATGGAGTCATCCATGCTCAAATCGTATAGAATGGGTTCTTCTCAGGAATGGATGGGATTTGTCAATAGATATGATAAGGGATACTAGGCAGACAAAATCAGTGATCTTTTCCACAGATTTTCAAGAAGATGACAATGTTCTCAAAGGTAAATCTACAAGATAATATAAAACAAATTGTGAAATTAAATATACTCAAGTTAACATGTAGAAGACAATCTATATTTGTGCCATTGATGATCAGGTAACCCTTGAAGAGAACTCCCAATAAAAATATATGGAGGAAATTAGACTGCAATAGCTTTTGCACCCCTCGCTGCTATTCATATTATACAAATATCACCAAATTAAGCTTCCTAAAGCTCTGCTCAAAAATTTTTGATAGCTACTCAATACCAACATAATGAACAATGATCTTCTTAGTCTGAAAGTAGACATAATTTTATTCAAATTTAGTCAATAATACAGATAGCTTTTGGCCTTGAAAAACTACCTAGTCTCTTTAAACCTAAGGTTATTCATTAGTAAATTATAATAACTACTTTAGTAGCTATTAGAGAACTAAATGAGCTTATCTCAGTATATGGCACATAGTAGATGCTCAACAAGTAGAGGGTATGTTCTTAGCACTGCTTGTATATTTCCTCTGCAGGAATAAACTTCTTCCCATTATCCCCTCATTAAATTCTCCCAACATTTTCTTCACTTAGTGTGATCTTGATAAAGGTATAGATTCTGTCTTTTTTCCTCCACAGATAAATCCCTAGAGCCTATAACTGTGCCCATAGCATAATAAGAGCTCAATAACTAGTTGTAGAATAAACTAATGGTCTGCCTTGTCTCCTACCCCAAATTATTGACTTATTGAGGGGATGATACTTGCTCAGTTCATGTTTATATTACCCCAAATTCCTGTTTCAGCAACTAAAACAAATACATATTTGTTGAATGAATTACTGAATGGATAAAACCTGAACCATTGGCTCAGCACTACCTTTTCACTTCTCAAACACAAATATAGTCATTGATGAACATTTTAAACTGCAAACATAATCATGATTTCTAGGATTTTAAGCTCATATTCAGAGGGGAAAAATGGTACAAACAATACACCTTCATGCTCAATCAAAAACATATGCAAACCAAAGTTAAAAGCATAAGGAGTGGCATTTACGTTGCTCAACGGCATAAAAATATAAAGATTGCTCAATGACGTGGAGTGAGTTCTTCTTAAACCCGTTCACTTTTCAATCTCAGAACAATAAATAGTAAACAGTATGTATTTAATAAAACATTTCTGAAGTCAGAGCACATTACTGAGTAATCAATAAAATGTGCTTTGTAATGTATAGGCAGGACTGATACCACCGTCTTTTTAATGAATCCCCAGACCGCAGCAGAAAGTTTAATGGATTCCAAATTAGTGAGATTTTTATGAAAGTTATTAGCACACTTGTTCAACTAAGAACTTTACACCCTTTCCTGGTATTTTCAACTGCTTTAATGAAGCAACAGTTACAATTTTGCCTAAATTTTATTGGCAATATAATAGAACAAAGTTCCACTTAGTCATCACTTAAGACATTCTCCAAGTATTTGCATATGGGATAAGCATGATATAAAACAAGGAAGGGGTTGCTTGTTTTCACCAAATCCTGATGGGACTACATACATGAACATGATTTGAACCCACGTTAGTGAATTTCCTAATGGAAAAACATGAACTCTTACCTTTAAAAATTATATGACCCTTTTGGGACTTTCTAAAAAGAAGTTTCACCCAACTTTGCTAACATCAAATGACCTATTCAAAATAACCTCTTAATGTATTAGTATATGAATCAAAAACATCTGTATCATGTTTGACTTAAAATATGCATTTATTTGAAAGTAAAAGGGAAAAATTTTATAAAAATGTATGCTTTATTTCAAAGAATCTAAACCACTAAACACATTTCTGATACTCTTCTAACATTTAATTCAGTTGTTTGAAGTAAGGCTTGGAGACATCTGTCTTTCTTCCTGAAATGAGACTAGCTAGAGCCTTTCAGCAGGGGTGTTTTGACCTGGGATCAATGCATTCAGATTGGGTCTATGCATAGGCCTAGGGAAGTCCCTGAAATCGCTGAAATTATGTTCAGAATTTTGTGTGTCAGGCTGACATGCTGTTATCTACAACAGTATTTGTTAACCTTGACATTACTGAAATTTGGAACCAGATGGTTCTTTGTTGTAGAGGCTGTCCTGTGCATTGTAGGATGTTTAGCAGCATCCCTGGGCTCCACCCACTAGATGCCAGTAGCATCTCCAAACATGACTATCAAAAATGTTTCCAGACATTACAAATGCTTTTGGAGAACCACTGATCTTGAGAGAGGGTCCATAGCTTTTAACAGATTCTCAAAGAGGTTAAGAGTGACTGTGTTAGTGTGTGGACAAAGAGACTTAGTCACCTACCCATTGGAACTCATAGATAAGTGTGCTGGTCTGGCCTTTGAGGTTTCCCCAGATTTCTTTTTTTTTTTAATGTTACATAGGTATATGTGTGTCATGGTGGTTTGCTGCACCTATTGACCCATTATCTAAGTTCCCTCGTTTCATACCCCACCCTCCAACAGGCCCTGGTGTGTGTTGTTCCCCTTGTTGTGTCAATGTGTTCTTATTGTTCAACTCCCACTTATGAGTGAGAAAATGTGGTATTTAGTTTTCTGTTCCTGTGTTAGTTTGCTGAGGATGATGGCTTCCAGCTTCATCCATATCCCTGCAAAGGACATGATCTCATTCCTTTTTATGGCTGCATAGTATTCCATGGTGTATATGTGTGCCACATTTTCTTTATCCAGTCTATCATTGATGGGCATTTGAGTTGGTTCCGTGTCTTTGCTATTGTAAATAGTGCTGCAATAAAGATACATGTGCATGTGTCTTTATAGTAGAATGATTTATTTTCTTTTGGGTGTATACCCAGTAATGGGATTGCTGGGTCAAAGGGTATTTCTGGTTCTAGATTCTTGAGGAATCACCATACTGTCTTCCACAATAGTTGAACTACTTTACATTCCCACCAACAGTGCAAAAGTGTTCCTCTTTCTCCATAGCCTTGCCAGCACCTATTGTTTCCTGACTTTTTAATAATCACCATTCTGACTGGTGTGATATCATATCTCATTGTAGTTTTTATTTGCATTTCTCTGATGGTCAGTGATGTTGAGCTTTTTTTCATGTTTGCTGGCTGCATAAATGTCTTCTTTTGAGAAGTGTCTGTTCATATCCTTTGCCCACTTTTTAATGGGGTTGTTTATTTTTTTCTTGTAAATTTGTTTAAGTTCTTTGTAAATTGTGGATATTAAGCATATGTCAGATAGTTAGGTTGCAAAAATTTTCTCCCATTCTGTAGGTTGCCTGTTCACTCTGATGCTTTGCAAAAGCTCTTCAGTTTAATTAGATCTCATTAGTCAATTTTGGCTTTTGTTGCAATTGCTTTGGCATTTTTGTCAAGAAGTCTTTGTCCATGCCTATGTCCTGAATGGTATTCCCTAGGTTTTCTTCTAGGGTTTTTACGGTTCTAGGTTTTACATTTAAGTCTTTAATCCACAACCCAACCCAATGCCTGACTCACATAATCAACATGTATTTGGTTAATAAATGTGCAACTGAATTGTGAAACCCATGGCAACTGTAGCAGTTTATTTTTAATTAAAACAACCCATAGGAATGAGGTAGTTCTGGAGTTACTACCTCCCAAAGTTATGATTTTCTCTTTCTGCTTTCTGTAAACCTTTTGTATGAGAAATCCAACTTAGAGAGAACAGAGTCCAGTGAGTGCATTCCACCATTAACTTCAAATCCTAGGCAGTGGATTTTCTATTTGCTTCATACAGGTTTGGCCCCATATACAGGTCACAGGTATCCGTGAAGGTCTGTAACATCCATAGTATTCCTATCACCTCCAATGAAACTCTGGTGAAGTATGGGATAGTTCTCATGCTCCCCTTTCATTTTGCCAACAAGTCCATGAATTTCAACCTGCTTTCCTTTTTTTCTTTGAAACAGCTACCACATCTATTGCATTTGATGTTGTTTTCCAAACCTAATTCTGAAGTGGCATACAATCTCTCCAGCACCCTTCCACCCTTCCCCTATACTACCCCCCCCCCAACCACCTACACATGACTTTCTTGCCTACCCCACAAAAACATAAAGATGTTTTTCAATCTAAGTGTTTCATGGGAAAACCAAAAAAGAATAATAAAAATGACGAATAAGAGGAGATATAAAGTTGTAATGTTGCAGATGTCTCACAATCTTTCTGCTAGTCTATAATTCCTCACCACTCTTTCAGATGTTAACTGGAAATTTTACTGACAATTCTCTTTAGTGCTATAGGTGGAGCTCACCAAGCTTAAGCCTTTCATTCTTAACCCTGCTCTTGTCTGGATCTGTGGCTTCCTAATGCTGGGCCACACATGTGAAGCATCACAATCATCTGAGAGCTTGAAAAGTACAGATTCTGAGGCCCAGCTCAGACCAAATGACCAAATGAATCAATCTGAACATCTTATACTGCTAAATAGGGAAAGGGAAGAGTGACTTTCTCCACACAGTCATTCAGGGACTCAGGCTGATAGGGTTCTGCAGTCTTCAATACAGGGCTTCCAAGGTCACCATGGTCGTCTCTATCCACTCTGTAAAAGAGAGAAGAGCATGGAGAGACATGTGTGGGATGTGTATGTAGGTCAGGCTTGGAAGTGACTCATGTTCCATTGGCCAGAACTCAATCACACGCACACCAAACTGCAAGGCTGACCAGGAAATGTTGCCTAGCTGTTGTCTCAGAAAGAGGAAGAGAACATGGATTTTGGTGAGCAGCTAGCATTCTTTGTGAAATGATTTGAGATAACTAATATTCTTTTGGCAGGGCTAGAAAACCAGCTTTCAGCCACTAGAATTGGTCCGATGTGAAGAAGTCACTACTTCTCTGCTCGATGTTGCAGCCATCATGTGAGGGAAGTAGCCATGTACCCACTGCCATCATCAAAAGCCAGATTCTTGTATTTCCACTATCAACAGTAAAATGGATTCTGCCCATTCCTCTGGAGACTAGAGCAACAGAAGGCTTGTAGAGGTGAATCTGATGAGGAAAGTCCAGGACACATTGCTTTGCCGTAGCTGCAAAAGGGAAGGTTGGGAATCAAGTCTTCTGGTTTTATTTTTAGAGAGGCAGAACTCATGAGACTAGACAGTGACCCAAACACATCCAGGATATTAAAGAGCTGCTAAGCATCTAGAAAAAAAATGATAAAGTCCACACCGTAGAGAGAGCTTAGAAAGGAGGGGCCATTGGCAAGCAACCCATAAGAAATAAACCAAAATATATCAAGAATTATGATAAATATAGCACAACAATTCCCAGATTGGACTAAGAAAAACAAAAATTCAGCTATATGCTGTTTACCATAAACATCCTAAGACATAAGGACATAAAAAAGTTAAAAGACAATTATGGAATGTCATCCTTAAAAAAAGCTGTTGTAGCAAAGGGGACTGTAAGCACAATAGCATCACCAAAGTGAAATTTGCCACATAATTACAAAAGATTCAATTCACTGCAAATATATAATAAATCTAAACTTATATGTACCTAATAAAATAGCTTCAAAATATGAAAAGCAAAATTTGACTGAACTACACAAGCAACTTGGAAAATCCTCTGTTACAGTGAGATGCTTATCACAACATTCTCAGTAACTAAGTCAAACCCCAAATTAATATATATATAAAGATTTGGCAAAGCCACTAACAAGCTTAATCTGATGTAAGTATACATTTAAAACCTTGTTAATACCCTCCACTCTACAAGAAAATATTTCACATCAATTTGTTTACATAAGCCTCCACTATCTTGTTCCTATCCTGTCTTTTATCTGATGATTTCCTTGCTATTGCACTGAGAAATTTTAAGTATTAAGAAATTACCCAGGCTCCTTCTATCACATTTCCCCACTTGCCAACACATGCACCCATACTCTGCCTCCTGACATGTACCGTAGATAACTACCTGTGCTCCTATGTAAAACCAGTCCCTGTCCTTGTGCACTAGGTCCCATCATCCCTTCTAGCTTCTTTTCTCTAAGAGGCCTCCTTTCTCTTCTATATTATTTTGCTGGATCATTCCATCAGAATTCTTACCAGCTTTTCCCCATCTCCTCTGCAAATATTGCTCATTTCTCTGTTCCCCTTTGTAGTAAAAGTGCATGGCTATCCCCCAATACCTCTCCTCTGATGTTCTCAAATCTACCCTAGTTTGGCTTTCACAGCCATTATTCCACTGAAACTGTTTTAGTCAAAGTCTTCTGCACATTGCTAGATCCAGTCGTCATTTCTGAGTCCCTATCTTACAATACTATTATAAGCATTGACCCAGTTGATTACTCCCTCCACTTTTATCCACTTTCTTTTTGGGTTCTAGGACACACATCCCCCTTGGCTTTCCTCCCATCTCGAAGGTTGGTTCTTCTCAATCTCTTACTGGTTCTTCATCTCTTCTTGGACCTCTTGAAATTAGAGACTCTTAGGGCTCAGCCATTAGTCCTTTTCTCTTCTCTTCGCATACTCACTCCCTTGGCAACCTCATATAGTCTTCGGCCTTAAATGCCTCCTATTTGTTCCAAATGTGTATCTCCCGTCCAGGAATCTCTTGAAATCCAAGTTTTCATATACAACTACCAACTCAACATCTCCTTTTGAACAGCTCATTGACATCAGAAATTTAACTTGTCTAAAACTTAACTTCTAATCTCACCCCCCTGAAAACCTGACTCACACACAAACTTCCCTGTCTCAATTATTGATGATTCTATACTTCCATGAACCCAGGCAGAAACCTTGGAGTCATTCTTGACCTCTCTGTCTCATACCACCAATATTCTGTCAGGAAATGTTTAGGTCTATCTCTAAAATATATCAAGAATTTGTCCACTTCTCCCTACCTTCACTACTGTTACCATTATCCAAGCAGCCATTATCTCCTCAATGGATTGCCACACTATCGTCCTAACTGGACTTCCTGTTTCCATCCTTCCCCTTTTAGTCTATTCAAAACACAATAGCCACAGCGACGCTTTGAAAATCTAAACACATCATGTCACTTCCCTGCTCTCCCTCTCACTCAGAGTAAAAGACACAGACCCTATAATGATCTGCACCTCTTATTATCTCACCTTATCTCCTACTACACTCTGTTGTTTACACCCCTGCAGTCACACTGCCTCCTTGCTGTCCTGTAAACACAACACATAAACTCCCACCTATCAGTATCTGTATCTATATGCTCTTAGAAACTCTTCAATTCTTCACACTGTTTATTACCTCTGCCTGCAATGCTCTTCTGCTATATATCTACAGGACTACTGAGGTGGGTGCAATGAGGTTAGAGTGTTCTTGGCAGAATGAAAAAACATGAGTAAAGTCTTTAAAGCAATAGAGAGAGTATAAAGAGCAAAATGTGCTTTAAAAAAAAAGTTTAGAGAAAAGGGATGGTGGTGAATGATGAAGTTGGACTGAGAATTAAGTGGTGACCATTTCATAAATATCTGTGTAGGCTCTGTTAAAGAACTTAGCCTTCATCACAAAAGCAATAGGAAATCTTCCAGTTCCTTGATCTCTTTATCTCCAATGACCTTTCTCTTAACCCTATCAGCCACCCATCCCCACGGTCCCATCCTAGACTTTAACAACACTAGACATTGCATTAATTCTGAAATATTAATTTCAAATGTTATACATTCTAACTACCAGATCACTTGTTTCTACATTTCCACAGCTAAAATCCTTCACCTTCACCAAGGCCCTCACTACACTAATCCCATCACTTTCTCACTAACGATAAGCCCCTGCCTGCCTCATCTCTTCACTTGTCTACTATATACCCCATGATCTACCACCACCATCACATTCTTTCCGAAGAGCCTCAGCTCCCTTACTCTTTTATCCCTCCACACTACTGTCCCAGAAAAACCCCAGTTGTTAATCTGCCTATCTCATGTAGTGACAGCTGAACATTGGTAGAGAAATATCATTCATGTAAACTTACCTGTTACACTTTAAACTAACATCACAGACCATAAACGGGTACTCAATAAGATCCAGAAATCCTACTCTGTTTCTCTAAGAGACTCACTCCCACACTGTCTCTTTTATTGTATCTCCTTCTAACATCCCATACCCCTCCTCAGCCTTCACCTTTACTTTCAGTTAATGACTTTGCTTCATACTTCATTGAGAAGCCATAAATTGGGAAGACTCATCATCTCACCATCCACCTACCAACAAACCTGCATTTGCACTGCTCTTCTTTATAAGTCCAGGGTAGAACATGCTCACTTCTTCTAAGGAAGGTCCCTCCTCCAAACATGGTTCTTGATCCAATCCCCCTTGCTGTCACCAAGGCTGGGTCGTTCTCTCCCTTTCCTTCATTATCATCATTTCTTCTCAACTAAATCATTCCATTGTTATCCTAATATTCCCCACTAGCTCCCAACATAAAAGAAAAGGTCTCACTTCTTTGCATAAACCTCTCCAGGTTCCACTCTATCTCTCCACTTCCTTTCACAGAAAAACTGCTTCCAACTTTTTCTATACTCAGCCCATCTTCTTTCTTACTTTTCATTCTCTCTTCAATCCACTCCAGCCTGGTTTTCCCTCCTGACCATTCCAATTAAGGCTGTTTTGGTCAATTATTATCATCTTCTCTCTTGTCAGTTCAAATAAATTCTCCCTGTCCTTATCTTACCTCTCAGCAGCATTGCAGAAGAGACTAACTTCTTTCTTTTAAGAATCTTCTGTTTACTTCCCTGACATAATAATGTATTCTTACTTTTCCTCTCACCTCGCTTGCTACTCCTGACTCTCTTTTGATATCTCCTGCAAACTCTCTTTGTTGGTGCTCCTCAGAATCACTCAGGGGCTCTCTTCTTCTCCTTTCTATTTACACTTAAAAAAAAATCCCATCCAATAGTTTAAATTACTACCTATATTTTAATGATTCTGAAGTTGATATCTCCGGTATGGATGTTTCTTTTTAATCCCAGAGACCCATAACCAACCTTAACCAATGTCCAGTTGAAAGTCTTACCATCTTAATGAGTCCAAAATTGAATTTCCAATCCAAACCCCCCATACTCCCACCATCTCAGTAGATGCCCTCATTGCCCATCTGATTTGCCTAGCTCAAAAGCCTCAGGATCTTCTTGATCCCTTTATTTCTCTCATCCATCACGTTTATTCCATCAGAAAGACCTACTGAATCTACCTTCAAAACCTACTTCAAATATATCCATTTCTTTCTACCTACTATGCTACCAGCTTTGTTCAGGCCACTGCCATTTCCCTTTTTGGTCTCCCTTTTCTTTTCTGCCCATCATTTCCCACTCTATTCTCTACATAGCAGGAAGTAATTTTTTAAATAGGATTATTCCTTCACCCATCCATGACTGCACAGTTCACTTAGAATAAAATCCAAACCCCTTACTATACCTTCTGCAACTGGGCCTGATCTAGCCCTGCTCAAGTCTATAGACTTCCTTCCCCCTTGCTGACCAACGCTCATCCCCATAGGTCTTGCCTCAGTTCCTCAGACACAGCATGCTCTTCTGCTTCAAAGCATTTGCACATGATTTTTTCTCTGCTTGGAACATTCCTCCCTCCACTCTTTGCATATCTAGCTTCTTCTCATCCTCCAGGATGGACCTGAAATGTTATCAATCAGAGTAAATTTTGCCTCAGCCCAACCTTGCTTTTTTGGAGAGCTTATTATAATTTATACTTTTTTTGTGGACTGAGATTGTCTGTTTACTGAAATAGAATACAAGCTGCGTGGGCAATGACCACATCTCACTTGTTCACCTTCATATTCCTGTAGTCTAGCACAGAGCTGTGCACAGCACATATTTGGCGAATGAATTAAATAAGGAATTATTGAAATAGGAGGAAGGGAGTGACATGATCAAATCAATATTTCAAGGTAGTGGTTCCCAACTTGGGGCAATCCTTCTTACTCACCCAGGGACATTTGACAATGTCTGAGAACATTTTTTCTTGTCATGACTGTGGTAAGGGAGGATTTGCTCATGGGTAGAGGCCAAGGATGTTATTAAGCATCCAGTGAGGCACAGGAAAACCCTCCACAACAAAAAATTATCTGGCCCCAAATGCCACTAACGCCAAGGTTTAAAAACCCTGTTTTTAAAGTGAAATTCTGTCTCTTTAAACAAAAACAAAAACAACCAACTTGCCACACCTCTCTCAGACTCACTTTTCTCATCTGCAAATGGAGATAATTACATCCACTTTATAGAGCTATTGTCAGGAATAAATGAGATAATGTGTGTAAGCAGTTAGGGGGGCAACCTGGTTGTTAATTATTTTTCTTATAACCACACTGGGATAGAGATCATTATGAAGAAAAATACTAAGAAAATATATATTTAATTTCAGACTGAAGTTTATGACTACAGGCAAAGCTTAAACAACTTTTTTTTAAATTAAACTATACCTTCGATTCAGCAAAACTCTCTCATCTGCATAAGAAGGTATTCATGGAGTTGTGAACAGCAGTTACACATCAGAATGGTACTTGCATTGATAAATCATCCCTTGCTGTTGCGCTCTTCAAATTAGCAAATGAAATAGCATCATCTGGCAATGGGGCAATATTTATAAATTAAATTTATTAACACACACACACACAAATCCCTGTTTTAGAGAAATCAGGAGAGAATTTAAATAACAGACTATTGCTAGTTGGTCTCTTCTTTAACTGGCAATGGGGAGGCCAGTTAAAATGTTGTTCCCAGGTGAGAGATGATGGCCTGGAATGAAGTAGTGTATGCAGTATAGAAAGAAATGAATAAACATTTAGGATGTACAGTCAACTGTACTTTGTGATAAACTATATGGAGGAGACAGAAAGAGACAAATAGACAGACAAAGATATTCAAGATTATTCCTAGGCTTCTGATTTAGATGTCTGGATGAAGGTAGTGTATTTATTGAGTCTAAATGTATAAGAAGTGGAGCTCATTTGGAGGGGAAGATGCAATCAATTTTGAATGAAACATGAAGTTAATAAATAACTGTGGGAGTCACAATACAAGCTCAATAAATTCCATTGCTAAAGTTAAAAAACTCGAAAATTTCTAGAAGTAAATCAAGACAAACATTATAAAAGTAAAAACAATGTAGCATGGATAAATACCACACAGAGAGTTACTATAGATATTTCATAAAAGTGAAAAAAAGAATAACATGAAATAAGATAAAGAGGAGTAACATTTCAGAAATGTAATGATTAGAAAATCTATAGAAAATAATTGAAAGGATTATACAACAAAACATAAATTGAACTTAAAATAAGTAAAGATAGTAAAAAGGATAGGAAAAGCTTTTAATTAATGTATAATTCCTTTTAGCACAAGCAAGCAATGAAATGACCAATTTCTACTATTTATATGAAAGGAACTTAAAGTTTTACAATATATAGAAAGAAGACAATAACATCTATTAAAACAATGGTATTAGGTCTTCTGGTTATATTTCTTTACGACTTGAAGTTCTTTATCATGAAGAAGATTTATATATGTTTATAGAATCATAATACGAAAATATACTCTTAACCAAGAAAAAGTTTTAAGAGGAAGTCTTAATTGTAACAGACTAGCATATTTTAAAATATTATACTAATTGTGGTAGGCTGAAAACGTGGCTCCCTAAAGATACCAGGTTCTAATCCCTAGAACCTGTAAATCTTACTTCATTGGGAAAAAGAGTCTCTTTAGCAATGTGATTAATTTAAGGATCTTGCGATGGAAAGATTGTTTTAGATTATCTAACAGGGCCCTGAGGGCAATCTTGTAAGAGGGAGGCACATGGAGATTTGACACAGAAGGAAGAGAAGGAAGCCATGTCATTGCAGGGACCAATATTGGAGTGATACAGCCACAAACCAAGGAATGCTGGAGCCAGCAAAATCTGGAAGAGGCAAGGAATGGATTGTTCCCTACAGCCTTCAGAAGAAGCCAGCCCTGCCAACGGGATCCCTGGTTCTCAGGCTTTGGACTCAGACTGAATTACACCACTGGCTTTCCTGGTTCTCCATCTTGCAGATGGCATATGGTGGGTCTTCTTGGTCTTCATAATCATGTGAGCCAATTTCCATAATAAATCCCCTCTCATGTATCTATATATCTATACATCTATAGATAGATATAGATACATAGATCTAACTAGCTAGCTAGATATAGACATATAGATCCTATTGGTTCTGTTTCTCTGGAGAACCCTAATTCAATGAGATTTGCATTTTAGAGGAATCATTCTGACTACAGACTGGGGAAGGAGTTGGCAGAGAGCTAGAAGGAATGCAAGGAGATTTCTAGGAAACAAGAAGCAAGCAAGAGATAATGGTGATCTGCAATGCATTAGCGGCTGTGGTGATAGAAAGAAGGAATCAGTGAAGAGATGTTAAGGGAAATGCATAGATAAAGCTAAGTAATTAATTGCATATGAGGGGAGAGAGGGAGGAAAGAGTCAAGCTGACTCCCAAGTTTCTGAATTCAGCAACTGGTTATTTTGCTATATATTGAGAGAAGGAAATACTGGTGATGATTTAAGGTGAGAAAAGGGCTCATTTGAATTTGAGACGTCTGTGAGACATCCATGTCAAGACGTGTTCTCTGATTTTAAAAGCAATATGCATTTATAGTGCATTATTCAGAAAACAGACTACATGGAAAAGAAAGCAAACATCACCTTTAACCTCACTATCCAGAAATAGCCACAGTTAATATATGGGCATACAGTCATTCCTTTAAAGCTGTGTGCACATGCCTACACCCACACACACACACACACACTCATAAACACACATACACATAGGCACACACAAATATTAGGCTATTAACATTTTGTAGTCTATTTTCCCCTTAACAATAAATCATGGCCATTTTTAAATATATCATTCTTCTACATTATTATTTTCAATGGCCACATAGGATTTCATTATATAATTTGCTAAATTTGATTTAACCAAAGCCCTATTGTTATCAAAATATATTATGAGAAGATTTTTGGACAATGAAACTATTCTGTATGTCATTATACATTTGTCGAAACCAATAGACTGAACAACACCAACAGTGAACACTAATTGTAAACTATGGACTCTGAGTGATAATGATGTGTCATATGGGTTTGTTGACTGTGACAAATATACCAATCTGGTTCGAGATGTTGACAGTGAGGGAGGCTGTAAATATGCAGGAGTAAGGGATATACGAGAACTCTCTATATCTTCCACTCAGTTTTTCCAGGAACGTAAAATTGCTCTAAAAAGAAAGTCTAATGTGTGCGTGTGCGTGTGTGTGTGTGTGTGTGTGTGTGTGTGTCTGTGCATAGAGAGCGAACATCCTTGTATTTCCTTAAGATAAATTCCAGTAAATGCAGTTGTCTGTTCAAAGAGTATGCTCATTTAATATGTGCTTATTGGCCAAGCACATGTTCAATGAGGCACGGTGTCTCCTGCCTGTAATCCCAGCACTTTGGGAAGCCTAGGCAAGAGGGTGGAGGATCACTTGAGCCTAGGAGTTCGAGACCAGCCTACACAACATAGTGGGATCTTGTCTCTAAAAAATAAAAAAAAAAAATTATCTAAGCATGGTAGTGCATGCCTGTAGTCCCAGCTACTCCAGAGGCTGAGGCAGGAGGATCGCTTGAGCCTGGGAAGTCAAAGCTTTAGTGAGCCATAATCACACCACTACAGTCAAGCCTGGGTGACAGAGTGAGACCCTGTCTCAGAACAAACCACATAGGCAAACTCGAGTTGCTTGCATTACCAAATTGCCCTCCAGAAAGTATTTAATAACTTACATTTTTACTAAGAGAGTACACTTGAGTTGATTTTTGATCCCTGACTCAACACAGCCCATTATTGCATTTCACTCTATACTTCCATTTATGCCATCCTCAAAATGCTAAACGTTATTGGATGCTTCTGTCAACAAAATCCCATTTTCTTAATCACAATGTAGTATCAAGTTCACCTTGTCTTTTGATTACCAGCTAGTTGCATCTCTGAGAAAATGTATGCCATGCTAATTTGTCTTTATTTAAAATTTCAAAGTTCTCACATGGATCCCAGATGTTGACCACTTAATGCAAGAAAGTGTTTCCTCATTATACAAATATGGTATGTGTCCAAAATATTGGCGTTGTTTAATGAATCACTTAAAATAACTACATCACAAAAAAACAATGGTTCACGTGTGAGTCATAATTTAAACAATGCCAATTTTTTGATGTGTACCACATTTGTATAATAAGGAAACACCTTTTTGGATTAAATGATCAACATCTGGAATCCATGTGAGGGCTTTGAAAAATTTGCATTGTATTTTCTTAAATTTTCCCAGTATAGAAAGAAATCCAAACTGGAGGAAACTTTTACAACAATTTATGTATCCCAGATATTCTTGCAAGTATTGCGTTGCGTGGTTGGTACAAAAGCTGAAGTCAAAGCAATATTAGTCAAGTTCCATGACAAGGACTTCCAAGGAAGTCTAAGTCTTTTGCTTTTGTTCATTCTAAGCCTTTTCCTCTGATATTGTAGAATATGATTGTAGGAGGTTGACTAGTGGTCACCCCCACAAAAAAAAATATGTCATGTCCTGAGCCCTGGAAGATGTGAATGTAAGCTTATTTGAGAAGGGTCTTTGCAGGTGCTATTAAGTAAGGACTCTTGAGACATGATCATCTGGATTTAGGGTTGGCTCTAAATCCAATGCCAGGTGTCCTTTTAAGAGAAAGGCATAGGGACATTTGGGACACAGACATATAGGGAGAACACATAGGAGAGAAAACCATATGGAGTCAGAGGTAGACAATGCAGTCGTGCAACCCCAGGCCAAAGAATGGCTGGAGCTGGAGCTACCAACAGCTGGAAAAAACTGCCTCCTGGATGCATCGGAGGGAGCATGGCCCTTCTGACACCTTGATTTTAAGTGTCTTTCCTCTACCACGGTGAGAGAATAAATTACTGTTGTTTGTGGTAATTGTTGCAACAGACCTAGGAAACTACAATGCCTATTCAGTATTTGAGTGACATGGCATTCATAGTGAAATAATGAGATATACATTATGTATTAATTATATCACTATTTTATTCAAATTTGGCGTGCCTGGTTTTTGGCTTTTGACTAATATCAAGGACTTGATGTTTCTGCTTTAGGTGTAAATAACATTAAATGTTTCCCAGCTCCCTTTTAACCTTAGAACATTCTGATCCTGAAAGACTATCCCCTTCTGTTATTTAAGCAACTTGGAGAGAAAATCCATAAATTTGTAACAAGTGAGAGATTTGAGACTAAATAGGCAAACCAGACTTATCACCTCAGGCTTTGGAGTGGTGACAGATGCCAGATCCCCATTAGTTTGCTTGACTCCTGCCCACTTTGTAGACAATAATACATATTCAAAAAGCTGAATAATGTATCAGTTTGACTACAAAGCACAATAAAACAGAGGAATATTATCCCACATTATTATGTTTGCTGCTGGCTATGGACTCAAATCCAAGTGTGTACACTCTCTTGAATTTTGAATGGATGGGATATGTTTTGATAAGCTTTACGGTGGCTTTTTGGAAGAGACTCTCCCTTTGGTGTGTTTGATACACTATATTTAACACCACTAAAAGTATAATCCCAAATTTCTTCAGTTCTCATTCTAAGTCTTATGTTTGCTGAGGCTTCGTTTAGTTCAAATAAATGATAAACATCAGATTACTTTTCTTAAGTGTATTCTATGGTACAAAAGCCCATGATCATTCTTTCTGTGACCCATCATCTCCTAGCCCCACACCCTGGTCCACCTCAAGAAGTGAAGGAGCTACAAGGAGATGTTACACAGCTGTCATAAACAGTTTCAAGTAATTTTAATGACATGGGGCAATGTTCTGTGTACAAAATTGAGTAAAAAATAGTAGAATAAACTGGATATACACTATGGTCCAAATTTGTTTAGACACACATAATTACATATATATACATTCAAAAAATGACTGAACAATGTTTCACAAAAGAGCTAAGTTGGCTATCTCCAGATGGTGGAATTACATATGAACTTTACTTTGTTAGCTATATTTTCAAGTGTGCTTCTTTATAACCAGAAATAATAATGTAATAGAACTGAAGTAGTAGCTGGAAACTAAGGGCCATCTTTGTTAGACTATTGCTATGTCTTTAGGGTAGTTGCTTATTTCAGAAATTGTTTGTAAAGGACATAAATTAATTCTGCAAAATTTTCCGTATGTATTCAAGAACATTCATCCTGATATCCCTCCACTTGTATTATTTGCTTTTTCTTCTCTCGTCCCACTTACCATAGGTATAGGCTGATCTGAGGCTGAGAAGGTGGAAAGGAAAATAGAAATAGGGTACACCTTGAACAAAAGGAAGCTACTGAATTCTTCCCTGGACTCTTTCTGGCTCCTTTTGGGTCCACTGTGGCCTGAATGGAGGAGGGACAGCACAGAAAAGCAGCAGGGTCAAGCAGCTTGCATTTTTCTGCATGGTGGATCATGGAAGAACCTTGCATTGCAAATGGAAGACGAGGTGTTGGAGGATGTCAGGAGCTTATTGTTTGCCCTGAATTCACTGGATCCCATCACCAGCGGCATGGAAAATGTCACAGAATTTCTTCTTGGCAAGAAGACTAGATTATAAGCTCCTTGAGGTCAAGAACCATGCGCTTCATCATACTTGTTTACATAGAGCTTGGATAAGGCTTCACACATAGTACCCAGTAAGTGCTGAAATTTAGAAAGAAAAAATGTTTTGGGGAATTTCAGATAGCCGAAACGCAGTGTCTAACAAGCTTATGTATGCAACAGAATGGGTTTCATGGAAGCATTAGTCATCAAGGGAGGGGTCATGCAGCACACTGGGGAGTATGTAGCTTTTAAAGGAATGCATCAGAAAGTGGAGAGAAGGGGGCCAGAAAGAACACCTGTGGCTTGGACAAACATGTTTAATTGTGACTTGTATTTGAAAAGTGAACAAAAGTGTATATTAATTATTCTTGAGAGGTGCGGTGTGGCAGGATTTTGAAGCAGTACGTATGAAGTGTATGTCCAAATCTGAGCACATATCCAAAACTGGTTGGAAGGTATGGCATGTTCATGGACATGCACTTTTATAGTTTGAGAACCACTGGACTGAATAATTGTTTTCCCCATTCAAACCACCATATTACTAAGAAAATAGAACTGCCCTTTCAACATTAATGATCATGGTCTTCGTTGTCTCCAGAGCCAGGGATCATCCCGAATCTGTTTATATATCTCCGACACTAAGTATTTATCTTTCTGAAAGCTTAGGGGATAATGCTCATCATTTTTTTCTCATCTGATTAAGATCCTTTCGACAATTATTTTTTAAATTAAAATGCTTCGGCCTCCAGGCTTCTATGGCCCTGGCTCTCACTACAGCACTATTTGTCTGGAAAGCAGTCAACAAATCTACTAATATGTGATCAACTGAAGAAAAGGAGTCTGCATCTAGATGGCAGAGAAAAATACATAATTACATGAAGGGAGGAAGGATGGTTAGCCGAGCACAAGAGAGAAGGGAGACCCTTCAACAGGATAGGGGGCTCAGCCACTCTCTCCAGCCATTCAGGGAAGTGAAGGCAAAGTGAAAGCACACCAGGAACACATATGTGTACTGTATGTGTATCTTTATGTGTGTTTCCCAAGTACCAGTAATATATCCATCTAAAGCATACTTTTCCTAAGTGCTAACACATTCCAAAGTGGAAAACAATTAAAAGCTTGATTTGTCTATTTGAATATCAAGCTAATTTTACAGTGAGATGCCTCTGCTGGGTCTTAGATGCCTCTGCCGGGTTAGGCCCTGAGGGAAGATCATAAGAACCAATTAGCCCAACCTGTGTTATCAGATGGCCATGACAGAGGTGTCTCTTATTTGATTTGCAAGTTATTCTCAAGAAACACTGACCACAGATAAGCATTTTATGATTTTAGCAGTGAGTGATAAATATATATATATATATACACACACTCATATATATATACACACACACATAGATATATATACATATATATACATATGATAACAGTGATCATGCTTAAACACTCCTATGGGACTATTTTCTATAGAGGCTTCATAGTTGAAGGATTTTGCAATTCCTTAATTTCCTTAAAGTTCAAAATCTAATAGAAAAGACAATACTGAAGATAAAATCATTCCCCAAGTAAGATGGTAAAGCTTCTGAATTTAATAAGTCTCACTGCAATCCGCAAAATGTATTTCTTACAATGCATCCCATAGCTGTGTGAATACATCACACTGGTATGCAATCCCCACATGGTTAGTAAGATTCCAAGATTCAAAACTTGAGTTTCAGGGTTCAAATCCCATTTATTAACTTAATGATCTTGGATAATTACTCCACCATACTCTGCCTTAGTTTCCTTGTCTGGGTAACAGGAATTCTGATAGTAATTACCGTCTACATCATAGGGTTATTGCCATGAGGATTAGATGAGCTAATCCACCCTAAATGCTTAGCACAGTCTCTAGCACATAGGAAGTACCCTATAAATGTAAATGAGGTTAACATTATAAGAATAGAAACCATACTATAAATCATTTTAAGACAGGTTTTAAATTTTAACTTTTGTCAGCAGATCCCTGCTCCCATCCCCCACAATGAGGCACTGAGACACGCTTCTAAAATGACTTTTAAGTAAAAGATCATGTGGTAAAGACACAGGTTGACATACCAAGTCCAATTCTATTCATACAAAATAATTTCCTGCTGTTGATTAAAACCGTTATCTCCTGAAATATCTTTTCTAAACACTAAACCCTCAAAAGACGTTAACTTCTCAGACTCTAGCGGAGTTCAGCAAATTAGAAGCCACCATCATTATGCAGCTTACTCACTAACAAAATGCCACTTAATGAACTTCTGATAGTGTTTCTTGTCCACAGATTGATAAGAGTTTAATGCAAAACCACATCATTTCCTATTTTTGTTTCATTTCCTTCAAAGTGAAACATAATTTCTTCTTGGTCCTGGAGTAAAAACTTCTGGATTAATTAAGCAAACAGTTACCAGAAATGCAATTTAAGAAAGATATAATTTCAGGGTAGTCAAAAAACACAAAACATCTGTGTGGTGTTTGTTAATACATAAAAATAACCTGATATATAAAGTGTATGCCACCTAAGTGGAAAATTGAGTCCCTAACTAGAAGTGCAAACGGAAATCATCGTTGATTCTGTTAGTACTGTGGTTTTAAGTCCAGATAGAAAAATTTTAAGAACTGTGACACCACGGCTTTCTTTAGTCTTGGCCAGAGGTCACAAACTTCTTGGCATAGATATGTTGTTTGGCCAATACAGTATTTGAAAAATTACTTGACTCAAAAATCTGTAGGTGGGCCATACCCTCTATTTCCCTGACAGGCTCTTAAAGCCGTTTTATTTTGCAAACCCTGGTCTAGGCCCATCTTTACAGAGAAGAGATCAAACAATAATTATTAGTTAAATGGGTATCTCCCTCTCGATGGCCCGATGGTCCAGAGACTTGGAGATTAAGGATACTAATAGTTATATACAGAAATTCTTCTAATGCGCTTGTTAGGTTCATTTTAAATATATAGTTTCAGTATATGTATCTAGCAGTGGCTAATTTGTTGAGGACTGCTGAGCTAAGGTGTTAAAATTCACCTACAGCTGGATACCAAAAGAAGTCAGAAAATTGAGAATTTTTAAAAACATGTTTTTGGGGTATGAAAGTTTGCACTGAAGTCCAAATTTTACATTATTTTCAAAAAATTAATAACATTCTGTCAATGGTAGTTTTCTTCACATAAAAGGAAGTGAATTTACTCAATGCAATAGTTAGAGAAACTAGTTTCTACTAATACATTTTAATGGATATTTATGTATATACACACACACAGAGACAAACACACATATACACATACTCAGAGCAGGGACCGACCCAGCTGTTGCTCTCATTCTTTTCAGTTCTGTCATACTTCCTGGGAGATTCTATTCCACTTACAAATTAAGCCTGAGTCCAGGGCCAAACAAGAGAACACTGGAGTGGGTTTCCTAAAGCATTAGTTCATATATCGCTCCAAAGTTGTTAGGCTCTAAGCACTGATGAGGTACAAGCTAGCTGGCATTAGAGTCCAAATGTTACTATTAAGCGTTCTTTTAAATTAACACGGAGGAATGCTTCCATTCAGACGGCCCTGGTAAGTACACCCTTGCTTCCAGCTTCTTCTTCAGAACATAAATACAAGGCACCTTGCAGTGAATTTGCTTCTGGGGGTGGTGCCCCTGAACTCTCCTGGATTAGTCTTTCTGAAGGTTCTGGAGAATTCTCCCTCCATCTTGGACTTGAGTGCTGTTGGGGGACGTCCCATATTGAAGGACATGGAGAAGGGAAACCCAGAGCAGACCGTGAGAGGGGATCCTCTTGAAGACCTACTTCTTGGATACACCTGTTGGAAAGCACTTCCTTTTCTTTGGAATTCCGCCATTTCATCCTTCTGTTCTGAAACCAAATTTTCACCTATTGACAAAATAATTGCACAAAATGATCACTTATTCCAGGTTATTTTACTTCAGCATTTTAAACTGTAATTGCTTCTACTATCCCTTCTACAGAATACCTTATTATGAGAGCCAACCTCAAAAAGTCCTTGTGGCTTTTCACATGGGCTTCTTCAAAAATATCCCGTTGTATTTTATTTTATTTTATTATTATTAATTTTTGCGATGGGCTCTCTCTCTGTCACCCTGGTGCAATCTCAGCTCACTGCAACCTCCGCCACCCAGGCTCAAGCAATCCTCCCACCTCAGCTTCCTGAGTAGCTAGGATGACAGGCATGCACCACCACAACCAGCTAATTTTTATGTTTTTTTTTGTAGAGACGGGGTTTCATCATGTTGCCCAGGCTGGTCTTGAACTCCTGAGCTCAAACAATCTGTCCTCCTTGGCCTCCAAAAGTGCTGAGATTACAGGCGTGAGCCACTATGCCCTGCCAAAAGTATCTTAATCTAATGTCCCCATACACACATTTGAAACAAAACAACTGTGATAAATTGGTTACACCCTGTAAGTCTGATAGCTTTCAAAATTCATTTAACTCTTAGATATTTTAAAACATCATCTAGTCTGTGCTGAATTATTTATTCAAAGGAAATATATGGGCTAGTATTAGCATTTGAGTGTTTATTTTGTGCCAGGCATCAGGCTATGCACTCGGGATGGATTTTATAATTTGATCCTCACAATGGCTGTAAGAAGTCCTCATTTCACATGTTAAAAAAACTGAAGTTTGGAGAGATTAGCTTATGGTCACACAGCTAGTGAAATGGAAGCACTGAGACTAGAATCCATGACTGTCTGATTCCAGGGCCCAGGCTCTTATAAACATTCAGACCTCATCAGGAGCTTTCTGAGACTAAATTAAGAATCCATTTTGTAATGCTTTGATAAATTACAGGCTTTATACAGTTTCCAAGTCTTGATTACTCCCAGGATTTATCAAACTGTAAGAATTAGGCTCAATAAATAATAACTAATTGTAATTAAGCCAAAAGTGCTTATGATGGTGGTTCCTAATTTGAACCATACCTTCCTCCAACCCATGCCACTTGAGTCTTTATTACCAACCTCCCTCTTTATACACTGTGTAGTCAACTGTGCCTGAGCTGAAAACTTCACAACTGGTTTCCTGGAATCTTAAAAGCCAATCATGTCTTTTCCTGTGTATTGCATCACATCCTTACACTAACAATTTAGTTGATTTCTACTTTTAAAACAAAAACTAGAAAATTTTTACCCAAAGAAATAATTATTATAGTATATCAACCAAGTATTTCTCTCAGTAAAGAAAAAAATTTTATCTAAGGCTCTCATTCCAGATTGGCAAAACAATTTCTTCATTCTTTTTACTTGATTGGCAATGTTCAAAATGGCAACAAAAGAAATCCACCCCAGGCAATTCAGTACAAAAGACTGTCATCTCAGTCACAACACCATGATTAAGGCTTTTCATACGAAAACAGAACTAATGTGCACACACCAGAGCAGTTGGTTCTACTCATGAACTCATTCATTGTTTGCAGTGGGCATTTATTCCTAGAAAGCATGCCAAGTATTTCTAATGGGTTTTCACTGAGACAGTTTTTTGTTCTCATTAGTGATTCTTGCCTTTGTCATCACATTCGTTATTTCCTCTTCTCTTAGCTTTTCTGTATATCTATAAATATTTGCTGTTAAGTGATATCTCAAAGAAAAAATACATAAAAGGAGTTTCTTCACAATCAATGGTGTTGAGACAAATGCATATTTGGGGAGTAACATAAAAGTTCTACCTCTCGAGAAATGCAAAAACAAATTCCAGATAGACTAAATAGCTAAATATAAAAACAAAACTGCAAAAGTTTTAAATGAAAATAGAGATTATCATGACAGTCTTGGGGAGACGAATGTTTTCATAAGCATGACATAAAACAGAGGATACATGGAAAAGATAAAAAGGAGCTGAATACATAAAAGTGAGAAATTTCTGTATAAACATATGAAAAAGCCAAAAACTACCCAACAAAACTAAAAGCAAGAAATCGAAATGATATTTGTACACCCATATTCGCAGCAGCATTATTCACAATAGCCAAAAATGGGAAGCAACCAAGCATCTAGAAACAGATAAATGGATAAATAAAATGTGGTACATACATACAAAGGAATACTATTCAGCCTTGAAAAGGAAGGAAATTCTGGCACATGCTACAACAGAAATGAACCTTGAAGATACTATGCTAAGTAAAACCGGCCAGGATAAAAGTACAAATGCCATATTATTCCACTCATATGAGAGCCTTAGAATAGTCATTAACAGAAACATAAAGTAGAATAGTGGGTGCCAGGAGGTGGGGGAGGGGGGAATGGTGAGTTATTGTTTAATGGATAGAGTTTCAGTTTTACAAGATGAAAAAATTTCTGGAGATGAATGGTGGTGATGGTTTCACAACAGTGTCAGTGTACTTAATGTCACTGAACTGAACACTTAAAAAAAGGTTAAAATGATAAATTCTGCTATGCATATTTTACCTCAATAAAAAAAAGCCACAAACTTAGAAAGGACTTTTGCAACATCTGAAACAGGAAAAATATACTAACCATAATATTCCAAAATTCTTGACTAACAGCCAAAGTATTGCTACATATCAATAAAAAGACAATATGATAGAAAAAAAGATGCAGCCATGAAAAGGCCAATTCACAGACTACAAATGGCCAATACAACAATTAAAAGCCCCTCACGTTCTGGTAGTTAGGAAAATTCAAATTGAAAAATAACAAATAGCATTGCCCATGAGCGTGGCAACATTTTTAAAATCATAAATGGTGCAGGTTTTGCAAAAAGGGACTACTTGTTAGTAAGAGTGAAATTTTCATATGTCAGTATCTAATTTGATACAATAAAAGGAATTTTTAATCTGCTACATTTTAAATGTACATACACTTTTACACATAAATCCCACTCACACTCTCTTCTTACAAAATATTTTTGAAGTGCATAAAAATTTGTGATAGTGATAATTGGAAGTAACTTAAAATTGAGGATGGTGAAATGATGGTCTGTTACAAAAGACAAAAAAAATGAAGTAGATCTGTATGTACTGACATGGAAGGAAGCAATCCATAATATTCAAAAAGGAAAAAAGCACTAAACAATACAAATACACATTATCAGTAGCATTATTCATAATAGCCCAAAACTGGGAACAATACACATGCCCACCATCAGTAAATGGATGAACTGTGGTGTACTACATGATGGTAGTACTACACAGCAATGAATACACATGAGCTTTTACTACATACAACATGAAGATTCTCACAAACATACTGTTAAGTAAAAGAAGCATATATGATTCTATTCACATAAATTACTGAATGATACTTTTTTAATTTGTTAATAGCTTTATTGAGGCTATAATTCACATACCATACAATTTACCCATTTAAAATGTACAATTCAATGGTTTTCATATATTCACAGATAATGCAACCATCACCAATTTTAGAATATTTTCATCACCTCAAAAGGAAATCCCACACCCTTTAGCTATCTCTTTTCTATTCCCTGTTTCCCCCAGCCCTAAGCAGATTCATCTACTTTCTGTCTGTATAGATTTCCCCATTCTGGACTTTCAAATTAACAGAATCATATAATATGTGGTCCTTGTAACTGAGTTCTTTCACTCAGTATATTTTCAAGGTTCATCCATGTTGCAGCATTATCAGTAAGTACTTCATTCTTTTTTATGGGCAAATAATATTCCACTATACGGATATACCACATTTTGTCTACACACTGCATACTACTACTTATATAAAAGTACAAAAAGAGGCATAACTAAGAAGTTAGAAGTTACGATAGAGGATAACCTTGGAAGGAGCAGATAGTGAGTGGGAGGAGATACTTGGGGGATCTTCTGGCTTCTACTGCTAGATCTGTGAGCTGGATATACAGGTGATTTGTACTGTTCTTTACAAAATGTCAAAGTACATGCATAGTATGATTAGACTTTTATGTATGTATATGTATATATATATATGTATATATATACACACACACACAAGTCTCAGCTTCTTCACTTGTAAAACAGAGGTAGTAAAAGTAGCTACTTCATAAAAATTTTGTAAGGATTAATTGACATCAAATGTAAGGCGCATGGTAAGCATGCAAGTGTTTGTGTTATTATATGTTCATGCATATACAACACATATATAAATTTATTTTTAAAATAATACATGATGTGTCAAAAATTCAAACAAGTGCCATTTGTAAATGACAGAAGTAACCAAGGAATTGGATTCAAGCAGAGTAAGATGAGTTTTCACTTTTATCTTTACAGGTTTCCTTTTTAATTGAATTTACCATAATAAATACCATGTAATTGATATATTTACAAATAAGAGAATGTTAAATTACTTCCGAGATGCTGTAATTGATATATTGATATATTTACAAATAAGACTGATATATTTACAAATTGTAATTGTAATGTTATAATTGATATAATACAATTGTGTAATTGATACATTTGTGTAATGGATATATTTACAAATAAGAAAATGTTAAATTACTTCTGAGATACTCTACCAAATTCAATAAGACAAAAAGTACTCACTCCTGAGGCACTGAATTTTAAACACAATATAATTAACTATGTAAAACCATGTGCCTATGGATAAGAACCACAAGATGGCAAGCAAATAGGAAAATAGTTGTTTTTAGGCAGGAGGAGAGATTGTGGTCATACCCCACAATTTTTATATATGGCTGTTGCATTCTCTTTTCAAAAGTCTCTTTAGGGGACCACAATATGTACTATCACAGATTTTCACAATTTCTCAGAGCACTGTCAGATGAAACTTAGCTACTTTCCACTGCTTTCCATCTTTTAACATCTACTTCAAATTTCAACTCAAACAGAGGCTCTCCAAACTCCCAAACCTGCCTGTTTTCTCCCTTCTGACTATAGGAGCTTCTTACACCAGTGAGATGCAGGCCAGGCCCACTGAGCTGCCCTGATGTCCTCTCTCAGGCCCAACAGCTCCTCTGAGATCAGAGAGTTCCACCACTAGACTTTCCAGGACTAGTATATGGACCAATCACACAGCTGTCCTTTGCAGAGATGAGGATCAACATAAGGCTTCAGAGAGATAAGTAACTTTGAGAACTGCCGATCCCCTTATTGGGCAGTATATCTAACCTACCACATGATACTGTCTATATTATTATATAGTTTTATCAGACTTTTTATGAGCTTCCATGGGGTGTGGAAGCTTCTGAGGTGCACAGACTGTGTCTTATTCAGTATTTATCAATATTCCCTGTTATTGCCTACCTACCACAGTGTCTTGCACACAACAGACCATCAAGATCTGGCCGCTGATTTATCTGTTATATAAACAAAACTGCTTTGTGATATAGACAGAATTCCTATATTTGTTTCTGTTTTATTTAAGTGAGAAACTGAGGCACAGAACAACCAATTAAGGTTATGGACTCATTAGTATTACACAGTGAGGAGAGCACAGACTGACTAATATAGGCCAATTACCCTCTACCACACCTTGTGCAGCTTCCTACTGCTTGACAAAGTTAGGGCAAGCAGCTTGTGAAGACAACCCTAGGGTCAAGGAGAGTTTAGTCCAATAATAACTGTTTTTGTTTGTTTTGAGATGGAGTCTTGCACTGTCGCCCAGGCTGGAGCACAGTGGCGTGAACTCGGCTCACTGCAAACTCTGCCTCCTGGGTTCACGCCATTCTCCTGCCTCAGCCTCCTGAGTAGCTGGGACTACAGGAGCCCGCCACCTCGCCCAGCAAACTTTTTTGTATTTTTAGTAGAGTCAGGGTTTCCCCGCGTTAGCCAGGATGGTCTCGATCTCCTGACCTCATGATCCGCCCACCTCACCCTCCCAAAATTCTGGGATTACAGGTGTGAGCCACCGTGCCCGGCCAATAACTGGTTTTAATAAGGTCCAAAATTAACCACCAGGTCACCTGTAGTGAGGAACAACAGTAGAGCATGGTGGTTAGAACAGAGCCTCCTCTAACCCTTTAGTCCCTTTATATTAATTCAAAAAATCCAGGCAGATGTAGGCCTGCAACAGAAAACTCAACCTGGCAAACAGAGTTTATGCTGCATTTCAGCCACCACTACCCCTTTTGGCCAGACGCCTTTGTACAGTGAATTCTATGCACAACTGTACATGGTATTTTTAGGTTAAAGAGAACACAAACTCCAGAGTTAAGCTGTCTAAGGTGGGAGCCTACCTCCAAAACCTCCATGATATAGGACCTATGTTCAGTTTCTTCTTTTTTCATTTAGAAAACGGGGATTATTATAGTGTGTATTTCACATGACAATTATAAGGAGGGTTAAATAGGAAACTTCTAGTGCCTTATGATATTATTTGTAATAAGTAGGCCAAACTTTAAATGGAGTATTATACAACTCCAAAAGCTAGAAAGTCCCATTCACAATTATATGAAACCTCAATGAACAAGAAAGGTATGTAAGTGCTGCAAATGTGAAACTGCTTAATTGTACTTGACATAAACCCAAAGAACAAAATCATGAAACCCATTAAGAAGGATTCATGAATCACTCATTCATGCTTCGATTTTGGATTGGAAGTGAAAAGAAAGATAGTAAAAGTGGTTCCTGCTTTTTGAAGAATTATTTACCTGTTTCTCTGAACACAGAGGAAATGATTTATAATGTAATTACCACATCCTTAGCATTTCTCTTCATTTGAAAATAAAGTAATAGAATGGCAAAAACCTAGACCTCTCAGCAAATGGACCTATTTCCAAATAGGAAAGGGGACATATATCTCCACCCACTAAAAAATTATGAAAAGCATTTCAAGAACACCTCAGGCTCTAGCACCATGCCTGGTGTAAGACATATTTGCCAAATAAATGGATTCCATTGTGTGCCTTAAGAAATCAGAAGCAGCTGCCTATGGCCCACCACCCTGAACACAACTGATTTCATCTGATCTCAGAAGAAATCAGAGGCAGTAGACATCTTCCTGCTCATTAGTACCTGTGATTCCTTTAGTCCCAAGTTGATGGCAAGTTTCTTTCGGTCTGTTTTGCTGATATATTTCTGTTTCTGAAACATTTTCTCCAGAGCCTTTCTCTGGTCCTCAGAAAAGACAGCTCTTCTTAAAATGCCCCTCCGAGCTTTGGAATTAGAGTCCTGTGTCAGGAGAGGCAGCACGCTCTCTTCTCCTAGAGTTGAGGGAAAAAGATACAAAAGCCCAGTTAGCTTTAGAAAGAAGTCAGTCTTTCTAGGACAATACGGTATCCTCCTACTCTGTACTATGGCCAAATGACCTCATTTCAACCCTGCTCACTTAAAGCAGTACTTCCTAACTTATTTTTGGCTATGGACCCTGATATGTCCCCACCCAAATCTCATCTTGAATTGTAATCCCCATGTGCTGAGGGAGGGACCTCGTGGGAGGTAACTGAATCATGAGGGTGGTTCCCCCATGCTGTTCTCATGAAAGTGAATGAGGTCTCACAAGATCTGATGGTTTTGTGAGGGGCTTTTCCCCACTTTGCTCTGCAGTTCTCTCATTCTTCTCCTTCCTGCTGCCATGTGAAGAAGGATGTGCTTGCTTCCCCTTCTGCCATGATTGTCAGTTTCCTAAGGCCTCCCAGCCATGCTGAACTGTGAGTCAATTAAACCTCTTTCTTTTATAAACTACCCAGTCTCAGGTGTGTCTTAATTAGCAGCATGAGAACAGACTAATACAGACGCCTTTGAGAATCTGATAAATACTATTTGCTCCCCATTGTAGGGGAAATGTACATTTGCTTGTCCTCCCAAATTTGCATGCCACATCAGACAGCCCAAGGTCCCAGCTCACAAAGCCCCAATACGGATTAAGTAGTAGGTAGTTTAAATACTTCATTTTTCTCTAATTCTTTATTTGTTTATTTATTCATTTTTTCAACAAAATTTTGAACACTTACCATATGCCAGACACTCTGCTCAATATTACACATTGAGAAGTAAGACAGATACGTTTAATTGCCCTCATTACCTGTAAAATATGGTGGAAGGACATTTATTGAACTAGCATCACAAATGTGTTGTATTCCTAAGGAGGGAGATTTGGGAACTCAAAACAAGGGGTCTGACATAAACCTGGGATAGGGAAAGCTTGAAAAAGTCAGAGATGTTTAATCTGAGAAGAGAAGAGAGAACTGAAGGGCTCTCAGTTACTCCCCTACAATTCCATTGATCATCAACTCCTTGAGGTCAGAGACATTTGCTACTCTTTCTGCCTTTTTGTGCCTAGCACAATACTGGTTCCTATGCTCTGAGAGTTTACAGGCTTTCATGGTTCATTCACTCATTCTGCTTCCCAGATGTGGCAGGCAGAGCAATGGCTCTCAGAGATGTCCATGTCCTAATCCCCAGAACCTGTGAATATGTTATGTTACATGACAAGAGGAATTAAGGTTGCAAATAGATTAAAGTTGCTAATCAACTGACCTTGAGATGAAGAGTGTATCCTGTATTATCCAGGTGGGACCAATGTAATCATAAGATTCCTTATAAGTGGAAGAGGGACGCAAATTAGGAGGTCCTAGTCAGAGAGAGATTTCAAGATGCTACTTTCTTGCTTTGAGGTTGGAGGAAGAGGCCAGAAGCCAAGGAATACAGGCAGCCTCAAGAAGCTGGAAAAGACAAGGAAACAGATTCTCCCCAGAGCCTACACAAGGAACACACCCCTGCTTGATTTTAGCCCTATGAGACCCATTCCAGGGTCTGACCTCTGTAACTATAAAATAATAAGTACTTGTTGCTTTAAGACACTCAGTTCATGGTAATTTGTTACAGCAACAATAGAAAACTAATACACTGGGTATCAGGCTCACTGAGCCAATTGCTGAAGAAACCAGACAAAGAGCACACGGTTCCCACCCTAAAGGAGCTCACCTTCTTATGGGAGGGGTGACCCATGAACACTCATTCTGTAACACAGCACCAGGAAGGCAGCTACTCTGTAACACAGCACCAGGAAGGCAGCTACTCTGTAACATAGCACCAGGAAGGCAGCTACTCTGTAACACAGCACCAGAAAGGCAGCTACTCTGTAACACAGCACCAGGAAGGCAGCTACTCTGTAACACAGCACCAGAAAGGCAGCTACTCTGTAACATAGCACCAGGAAGGCAGCTACTATGCATTCTGGTGCTTAATAATTATTTACTGAATAAACAAGTAAATGAATGTCATAAGTACTAGAATAGAAACATCTGCAAAGTGCACTGGCATCACAAAGGAGGAAATGATGAGTTCAGAGAAAACAGTCAGGTCGAGTCAAGTCTAAAAGAACAATACTGTTAAAGAGAGGAAGAACCAAAGCCAATTCAAACAGTTACTAGTATGTCTGAAAGCACAAGGAGTAAAGTCTATCCAAGGAAAAGTAAGCAGTCCTCAAGGCTGGGGAAGGGCATAAAGCAGAGGCTGCAAGAGGGCAACCATATCCAGCCTGCAAGTGGGCTTTTTTTGGTCTTGGCATGTTGGTTAAGAATTCTGATTTAGTTGTCCATGTTTAAAAAGCGGGAAGTTTCACATAAAGTCCAGATTTCTGACACCTCTTCAAAGGTAACCACACTGGGCTCAGAGTGAGTAGCAGGTGCCCCTTTTTTAGATGGAACATGTGGCCCCAGTTTGCCACAGCCTTGCTTAGCTTGCTTTTTACCTGCCAGGCCTTTGAAGATATTTGGACCTCTAAAGTGGAATGGAGTCAGACAATAGAGAACTGCAAGGGTTTGGGTAGGTAATGAAGATCAATAGAAGCAGGGCAGGACATAATAATAAACATACACTGAACACCACTGTTAATGCTTACTTTGTGTTAAGCCACTGACATGCATCATTTCATTTAATTCTCACATTGAATCTATGGCATGAATGCTACTATTACTCTCTCCATTTTACAGAAATAAAATGAAACTTAGGAAGGTTAAGTAACTTTGTTCAAGGTCACAAAGCTAGGGTTTCAAACCCAGGAGACAGATACCACAACAAATGTACTAAGCCTACACAATACTGGCATGATCTGATTTGTATTTTAGAAGGAAAATGACAACAAATCTTGTCAATTTGGCTTCTACAATGTGATAGCTTCCTTTTCTATTTGTCTAAAAGATTACAAACATCTCCTGGCTAAGCCCTGGGTTACATCTCATTACAATTCATTCTCACTCCGCAAAACGAACCACTAACTTCTCCCTCTTTCCTTCCAGCTCTGTAACTCTGTATCTCCTTTGAATTGCCATAACCCTGAGATGTCATCAAGCCCAATTATCTATGAAGGTCTACTTTCATTGATGCCCTTCCATTCATCTTCACATAGGATGTTGGTTATTTCCCCTTTTACATCACTAATTATTTGTCTCATGCCAAGATCATATCTTGAAGTCAGACTTTGACAACTAGATTCACTATTCTTTATCAGAGATTTAAGCAGTTTTATGAAATATTGGTCAATAATAAAAATATTCTGAATATCTCAATATGTGCATCTTTTTTCTAAGTGCGTTTCTTCTCCGAACATTCCTTGGTTTGGATATCAGCCCTTACATGCATGACTTAAGGCAAGTTATTTAGTCTCTTCCAGCTGATTTTATAAGGCTGCTCCCAAGATTCAATGAAATAAGATAACAAAATTTCAGTGCTTAGCTCACTAAGGATCCCACAAATCTACTTCACTTCTCATTGTTGGATTTTATTTGTTCTTCAAAAGAATCATATGCCACAGATATCCCTCACTATAGATGAAGACATGTTCAGAGCAGTCAAGGTCCAAAGACACACAAAAGACATAGAGCAAAGCTGGCACCAAGACATTCTGAATTCAAATTAGTGGCTCTTTCCTCTGCATTCTGGCATTCTTAATTTGTAAATGTATCCAATATACAATTATTACAGCAATAAGTATTAAAAATTAGGAGAAAAAATAAATATCCGCTGGTAAAGAAATGCATATGTAAATTATCCACTTGGTAAAATTTTAATGAATCATTAAAGATGAGGACTATGAAGATTAGGCAGCAGCAAAGAAAGTGCTTACACTATGATTTTTTAAAGTATGATATTTAAGATGTATATTATGTTCACAACTAAGCAAAAATGCAGAGAAAAAAATTGAAAAGACAAAAATAAACACAAAATTGTGTTATTGCATTGTAGCATTCTGGACAAATAATTCGTCTCCACTGTCCATGTTTTAAGTTTGGTTGTATTTTCTAATGAAAACAGGCAAGCATTGTAGCAGCCCTTTTGGGAATAACCAGTCACTTACTGAGTTGTTGTTGAGCGATAATCAAAGATGAATCCAATCCATCCTTAAGGTGTTCACAGTCGATAAGCAAAAGTCCAAGAATAATACAGACAGCCACAATACAGTGGGATGAGACCACAGCACAGAAGGCATTAGTGCACCAGATAAGAAGCCACTGAGTTAGGATGGTCAGCAAAGTAGGTCCTAAGAGAGAGCAGCACCTAGAAGAACAGCAATTCCTCTTGTTGGCAATCGAGGGAAAGGCAGGTAGAGTCGAGGGATTAGCATTGGCATGAAGCCAGGCGAAGACAAGTGTGAAACATGGCAGATCTAAGAATCTCACACAACCTAGTATTTCTGGATTGCAGCTTATGACTGGAAAGAACACAGGAGAAAAGCTGGAAAGACAGATTAGGGCCAAGGGTGTCTGAAACAAGTTTAGGTTATAACTTGTGAAGGGAAGCCTTGCAAGAAGGACGTAAGCAACCTAGCATTTTAGAAAGGCAAATGTCCTCTGAGTTAATAAAACCTTTTATGTCTATATACAGAGTCTAAAACAAATTTATGGTAATAGAAAAAATATGTACCCTTTTTTTTTCTAAGTAGAATTTGTATAAGGAAGTCTCAAGATTCTGTTCATTTTGGCTTTTCTTCACCAAGATCTACATGTTAAAATAAAATAGCGGGGAAATAAAACTCATTTAAATGCCCCTAAAACTTTTAATAGCAACCCATAGGTTTTCCTAATAAGTTGTTTTTAAGTAAAGAAAAAGAAGATTCCCATCAAGAAAGTCTACAAATAAATCATTCTCGCCACTGTGATATACATTAACATTTGGGGCATCGTGAGCCCAAACTAGCCCTTGATCTTGAAAGGTGAGACCTGGAGTAAGGGTCAAAGGGTTAACTACTGGGCCTGGTCCTCAAGTTTCAGTGCCCTATAACAAACAAGAACTCAACCAATAGACAAGCAAAAAAATACACCAAAAATAAAGAATATTATATTCTTTCCTTCCTTACTAGTTGTCTGGTTTCTCTGAGCACTGATCTCAATATACAAATCAAGCTTGCTTTCATAAAGTGATGCAACGCGGTTCCTACAAGAAGCATATGACAATGCTGCTATTACTAAACCACCATCGATGCTCCTTCCCATGGCTCACCCACCAGTCTTTTATGTGCAATCTCTGGATCCAACCATAAACATGTTAATGAACCCATACCATTTTCATACCTTCTAAACATACATATAAGCACCTAAATTTTATGTCTCCAAAACACACATCCAACTATTCATAAATTTATGACAAATGTCTGACTTTTATGGAGATTTCCAGGTAAACAAAAATAAACAAATAATATAAAAAGAAACAGATATGGAGAATAAGGCATGTAGCAGAAATGAGGCTTTAAAAGCTGAAGCCACCAATTCAAGGTGCTACAGGCTCTATCAATTCGAGGATATTATTATTATTATGCAGCTTCCACATATATTGGGCTTATATGTGCTCACATATGTGCCAACTACATGCATTATGTCATGTAATCTTTACAACAATCCCTGGAAGAAGAAATTACCACCCCCGTTGTTTACAGGAAAAAAACTAGGCTCTAGAAAGTTAAGTTGTGCAATTAAAGTCACACATCAAAGCAGACGGAGGCAAATCATTGCCTTTGTCAAATTACATCAAAGATTGTCAAAGGTACGAGTGGGCAGAGAAAGAAGTGGGAAAGTGGGAAGAGTTACATTAAAATAGCAGAATGACCCAGAATAGGCTGGGCGCAGTGGCTCGTGCCTGTAATCCCAGCACTTTGGGAGGCAGAAGTGGGCGGATTGCCTGAGGTCAGGAGTTTGAGACCAGCCTGGCCAACATGGTGAAACCCTGTCTCTACTAAAAATACCAAAATTAGCCAGGTGTGGCAGTGCGTGCCCGTTATCCCAGCTACTCAGGAGGCTGAGGCAGGAAGAAGTGCTTGAACCTGGGAGGCACAGGTTGTAGTGAGCCGAGGTCGTGCCACTGCACTCCAGGCTAAACGACAGAGCAAGACTCCATCTTAAAAAATAAAAATAAAAATAAATAAATAAATAAAAATAAAGAATGACCTGGGATAGAAAACTTTTCAAAGTCATGATTCCCTGGATCCTGACATGCTCCCTAATTGCCGTTTCCCCAGCAGCCCTGTGTGAAGGGCCCAGTGAAGGGCGCTACAAATGGAGGTATGCTGTGTGTTCATGATATTGTTAAGGAGGGGAGGGTGGGGGAGACAGAGAAACACAGCATTGGACAATCTAGCGGTCATCATCGCCTCTCCCTATTGCCTCAACTTCCGGAAATCATGACTTAACTCTGAAGACAGGGCAATGGTGTTTGTAGCAGCCAGCAAGCACTACCAAACAAAGACAGACCTTATCCAGTCACTTTCTAAACATCAGACCAAGAGCAAATAGCTGCAGCTCTGGCCTGTCTATCTACACCACTGCAATTCAAAAGCATCTTATACTGTGAACAGCTTGCCAGTAATGTGTGTGATGTTTAGACTCACCAATAACTCATGTTAATCTCTGGATCATTGATCCCATTCAGGCACACTTCCTTAGTCCCATATCCTTTCACCTATTGCTTCAAGAAGCTCTATAAAGGCTTCTGGATCATGCATGTCCAGTGCTACTCTTTGCCCCAGCATAGCTTCCAGCACCTGCCATGGCACTGGCCTTCTCTCTGTTTCTTGTTCTGTTCCAGCCTTTGCTCGCAACCTGGGCTACCCTGAGGTAGGCCAAGGAGTGCTATATAAAGTCGACTTCTAACAAGCCACGTTGTTTAAGGTTTGCTTTCTAAGTTTACAGTTTTTCCATATTAAAAACTAATTCATAACTCAGTATCCCCAGACTTTGTAAGGAAAATGATAGCATAAGTTTATGAAGCACCACTGAATCTAAACCTCTCAAGGCTTTTAGTAAAAAATATGATTATTTCAGGATAACTCAAGCCAAGGGCTACCAATAACACTTTCAGAAACAGAATTCTTTCATCCTTTTACATAGATTCAATAGCTTCTCAGAACTGAAAGGGATAAGAGGTCATTTGTTTAATCCAGGCCTCTCCAACAGGCTAGCTACAACACCATCAGCCTCTATTAACTATTTCCTCAAAAGTAGCTCATTTCAAACCTTGAGTCTGTGTCTCTCCCTCCTGGAGTCAATTTTCCTCAAATAGGGGATGGTTCTTGCCTGTGGGCTCACCTTTTCCTGCTGCAATATTCCTCATAGTTGTGACTTCCTACCTCCTATCTTTCAGGGGCTTCTCTTTCATGAAGAGCTTCCTTACCCTTCTTATTTTCGAGTGTGTGTGTGTGTGTGAGAGAGAGAGAGAGAGAGATGTAATTTTTGCAGATCTGAAGTTCAGAGAGAAAAGACACAGCATTTGCCAAACCTGTGTGATTTAAATTGAAAGTCTATCCTTCTGTTTCTACATAATCTTGTATTTGGGAGTGCCACAAGATAATACTTATCAAACAGCTTGATTTGCTAGAAATCATTCCCTTATAACAAGCCAAAAATTAACTTTCCCTAAGCTCCACTCATTGGTCCCAATTCTACAATTTATATCTATTTGCATACAGTAGACCTGAGTTAAAGAAAACTCTCATGTTCTCCCTAGCGTTTCTCTCCTCCAGGACAAAAATACTCAATTTTTTTTCCAAAATTCCTGACTAGTCATACAGAGTCTTCACTATTTTAAGTTGCCGTATACCTCTTAACCTGGTTTTTATACGAGA